>NC_060264.1:8310143-8614981 GCF_021901455.1 Neodiprion lecontei | reverse complement strand
CAACCTAAAAATTGTTTTCGTTCTAAATTAATACATCTTTGAATATAAATCATCGCAATAATTGATTACAAATAACATACAGGTTCAATCTCAATGGTCCAAGTAAAGACGGTAGAATTTGAACAATGTAGATATTAGGCACAACAACTGCAGGTGAGTCGCGTAGGTAAGATTAGGATAAGTTCAGGGTTCGTACACTTTTTAGAATCTGAAATTCTCCGACTTTTACAGGTATTCCAGCTAGAAAATAGGATTTTTTTCAGTAACCTTTCACACAATATGCCACTGATTAATGACAATTTTTTACATATCGATACTAATACCTTGAATATTACCTAGTAACTAACTTATTACTGTCTGACTATTAATTTACAAACAACAGCCTACAATGTTTGGTAAAAAAAAAAAAAAACCAAAGGTTTGGTATTAAGTAATATGTATGTATAGAATGTATGAAGCAGTGCAACGAAACAAAATTTTAAGTGCAATTTTCTTTTCCTTGACCTCGACAGTATATAACTTTGTATAAAAACGAGTTTATTTCTTCGACACCCTCAAAATTTAAGTCTTATTTTCGCATTCCCCTAACTTTTCCATGTTATGAGAAATTTCCCAAGATTTCTCGGTTTTCCCTGTGAGCACGAACCCTGAAGTTTGACCTTTGTTATTCTTTCTCTGGAGTTTTAATAAATTATCATATTCCGTAGCTATTTGAAACAAAACTACAATACAACGTGTAGTACAAACCATGCTGCCAATATATGTCTGCTTCAAAGGGTCAAGAGTACGAGACTATGTAACTTCATTAAGATCCAGGACTTTTTGGTGTGACTCATATGCAGACACGCTATTAATAGTAATATCTCGACTTATTAGGGACATAATTGTATAAATATAATCACTCATAAGTAAACTGAATCATTGAACAGAAGTCCGTGAATGCATCTCTTTATAAACAAAAAAATGTCGAAAATACTTACTTTGAAACTGTTGGAAAGCGTTGTTCAAAGTTTGGGTAAAAGCTTCAATACGTTGTTCTCTCGTTTCACTGTTCGTATGATTATTGTTTTGGAACAAAAGAGTCATCATCACTGTTGTGTTTACGATCGAAGTAGAGTTGGGTTAGGTTACTTCTTGGAGTCGCTCTTAAATCTCGTAAATTTTCTACGCCTTGCGAAACGAAACTTGAGGCAATTTTCTTTTATTAAATACAACGTATTCAGCGATAAATTACCAGCTAGTCGAATTAAATCATCATCACATTATTCATAAAAAAAATGTCGGGCAGAAAATGAGAAGAATCCTTCACAGGTTTCGGTTATTCGACCGATACCTAACCTCATCGCCGTCAACGTTAATTATTGCGCTCACAACTCTCCTCTGTTTTCACTAATTCACAGCGAAATAAATTTTCGATCTTCGTGTTTTGTTTTCTCGTTGGATGTTATGAACATTGAGCATCGATTTGAGACTGTGTTTTGTTTTACCGTTGGATATCATGGACATTACGCATCGATTTGTGACTGTCGATTGTTTGGTCACAAGTGTCACAATCGTGGATGCGAAACAATGCCACACAAGCTTCGATGGTTCATGTAGTTGCCAACGTGACGCAAAATCACGTTTTCGATTCTCTCGTACCACGTTTGGAGTGTAATTTCGTAGTGTATCCATTTCTTCTAACCTCATTCCGCTGATATATTCCGTAATCGACCGCTTCAGTCTGAAAAATAATATTTCAAGTAATTAGTGTTTGAAGCATAAACAAAACTAAATCGAAATGTAGATCTAAACAATTCCGAATCCGGTTCATTGATGTTTCAAGTTTTCACCAGCTATACACTGTATATCTGTGTTGCTATCACGATATACATAATGCGCTACAATAAGGCGACCTCTCATGAAAAGTACCCTAATAAACAATTGTTTCACCAATTCTCGAGGTCTCTCGTCACTTTATTTATATTTTATACCCTTAGACATATTTACATTTCACCCCTAATTATTTTTCACAGAAGTCGGGTAAGTGGTTTATATTTTGTATACAAGATCTTATTTATGAAAAAATGAAAAAAAAAAAAATTAAAAATTCATAATTACACGATTCGTCTTCTCTGGAAAATTATTATTATTACCATTATGCACGTATCCAAATTATTTAAGCTCTTCTATTGCAATTAACCAATCGGTGGGGTACATACCTATGTACATTAAATACATACGTATATATTTTATATATTATGTTTTTTAGTTCCTTATTCGGTACGTTAATACTATAAATGGGAGCGAATCAAATAAAATAATTGGTGAACGGTTTTTATATTGTACAACGTCAGCACATTAACAAGCTGAGTATGGACAAAAATAAAAAAAAGAAATAGATTGGTTTTTTCGAACAATGAATTAGGCTGACTATACATCAAATATATGAATATACGGTTTTCAATGTTATTATTCATTATGTCAGGATTTTTAATAACAAAGCTATAATTAGAGTCAACGTTGATAGGCTAGAATTTAAAATACAACATTTGTACTTTTTATTGTCAATGTGACAATCAAGCCAAGGTCTTTAAACACGTAGTCAAGTAGAATATTGATAGTGCAAAAACTGAAAAACTATAAAAAAAAATTAACCTGCCATTAAGCTGCATAGAATACTGCAATAAGCAATCAAGGTTGTCATTTCTTAACAAAAAACATCCATTATATTCCAGTATGAAGAAAATCACAGTTCCTCTTTGACATTTAATTATGTATATACTATAAAAACTGTTAACTTTGAAGTGAAGTTCACAATTTTAGAAAAACAACATAAGTAGTATCTTCCAACGTTTAGATATGGAAATTATTTTTAGAGCTTAAAAATGTCTGATGCATAAATTATACACGCGTTCATACTGCGATTAAAAAGGTATTCAAATTTGTTTTTTGATCGAATCCTAAACAGAATAGCTACAGATTAGGCTAAATCTTTATATGTACAGTTTACTGAGAACCATATGTAGTTTGGGCCGAAGTTGAGGGGTGGTTTAGGGTCTGCAACGGGCCCATGATCGCTTTACCTGGGGGTCGGGTTGTGGCAGGGGAAGGATTGTAGGTTTCCAAACCATAGCGTGACATTAGAGCGGACAATGCGCTGCGTACACCAGCTGTGGCTAATTGAGACCACCTGACCGTGCTGACCGCATCGTCGCCTGCGTAGACAGCATGAGCATCGAACCCACTCTTTTGTCCTACACTTGTTTCTGAAATTAAAAACCATTGCCAGAAACAGGATATTTCGTACAACCGGCCAAAAGTATTGCTCACCTGTTGGCAGTGGGTTGAATACCGGTAGGTGCGATTCTAATCTACCAGTTGCTCTTGTACTCGCCGCAAGACGTAGCTCAGAGTGCAGGTCACCCACTAATTGAGCAGCTTTTTGATCACCCTGTGAAATAAGTTTGGTAATGTTATCATCGATAGATATTTCGAAAAGCGTCATCGAAAATTTAAACTGAAATGGTTCCCAGCTTAAAGGCTCACATGGTTTTATTGTTAAAAAATAACTCACGTCGTTATCTGAGCGAAGCGACATTAGATCGTCGACACGTATTGGCCTGCCATGAGCCAAAGCACTAGCAAGGCAATTTAGTTTTCGTGCCAGACTGTCCTCAGTGTTTTGGTCCAAATAATGGGAGCTGGTGTCTCCTTGCTTTTGATTGCCCCGTGATTTGACAGGCAATGGACTGCTGTAGTAGTACGACGATGGGGAGACTAAAAATGGAGCACTCCGATTAAACAAACTTTCACCTCCAAACGGAGGTTCAGCACCGATACGATTTCCATGGGAATTATATCCTGCCTCCATCTTTAACCTTTTGGATGACCTGAAACAGTAGAAACATTGTGTGAAGATTGGAAATTCTTTGATACTGCGAAATGAGTGTAAAAAATTTACAAAGTGACAAAGTAAAAGCATGATAAATCTGTTTACAATGTGATACAGCAATTTTTTTAACTGATCGATCAAAGTAATTCTCACCTAATGATTGGGTTTCTGTGAGTAAGTTTGTTGATTTTTAAGTGATAAATAAACGTAGTGGCACGAAATGCAGATGGAATGACGTGTACACATTACATATAGACTTAGAGTGGCATGAACATCATTAAAGTAAGCTGTAATTTACAGGAAAATATATACACTGCAAATACTGTTTGAAGTGGGCCATTTTTATCATCGGTTAACACGAGGCACAACGTGACCAGGAGTATTTTGATCAGCCGACTTCCAGAGGTTCCACAGTATATATTTCCTCGTTGAAGATTATCTCTTTATTCTATGATGTATATTGTAAAACACCAATTATTCAATATACAATTCGTTGGCAATGAACAAAAAGAGAAACGATACAAAATCTCTGGATCTATAGTGAATGAGATCAACCATTGCTTGGGTTTTGTATTATTTTTTTAACCAATATAAATGTAGTTCAAATTAGAAGTTCAGTTCAATTTTCAAAGACTCGTTTGACCTTATAAGAAGGGGGCAAGATTATCAAGAAGAATATGTTCCTCAAAGAATTACAGCTGATTTTCAAGATGTATAAAGAATCCCTTGTCGTAAGTTTACATGTACAATAGTATGAAATATAAAAATTACGATTAGTAAATTGGTAAGATGCAAAGATGTATGTAATGATATAACGATATAAAAATTAGTGTGTTAATGACTTTTTGGTTGGTGCTGTTTTTTTTTTTTTTACATAGATTGATAAATTTAACAAAATGTAGACCACACGTTTTCACGCTCGTGCCTTTCATCCCTGTTATACGAAAATAGTTTATCAACGACATTGATGAGGTAGATTTGTTTAGTCAATGACATAAAATTTGAAGTCCTGATCATACACTCAAACGTAATGAAAATTCCATCAAGTACCCATCCTGTATTGGACGAGTATCAACGGTCTTTGTCACAGTTGCTTTGTACGAACATTGATAAGCGATCGAACAACACATGCAATTATACGATACAGAGAATTAATTAGGAGGTGACAGAGTGGAACTATAATGAAAAATTGCATCAAAATGATGGAAGTTGTTACGCATACACTGACAACAAGCTTGTACTAAGATTGTAGCTGATAAAATATCGCTGCTTTTTTTCACTACCTGATATCCGTACAGTATGTACAATAAAATATTGAAAAACAGGTTTAAAGATTGTTACCGTGGAGTAATGTTTGTGCTACGTTTTTAAATGTTAAACATAACTCGATTATTTCGATTGTTTTTAAACCCTAACTGATTTATTGACCATTGGTTAATATTAGTCAAAGTAAATATCGCTCCAGTTATGTAGTACAATATTTTTCTCATTATGAAATTAGGTACATCTTTCAACCTAAATATATATTATGTACACAACATGAATGCCGAACGATTCACAAGGGAAAGGCTTTTTTTCTGTCTGTGTTGTTTAATATTAGTAGGAATACAAGCACATTTATTGTTATGAATTGTACAATTTTTTAGCCATGGATTTTGAAACCAAAAATGGAGACACCCTTTGCATGAATTTATAGATATGCATATGTGATAAGTGTATAACGTTCAATTACCTATTCACACATCTACTAGCGCTATAAATTTTTTCCCCTTTTATCATTCGGCCACAATATTATTACTGCCTGAAACATAATTTTCAATTTAATTAGATAATTTCAGTCTTTCCTTTCTCCTTATATTAAATACATAACAATGCGATGAATTTACAGGACAAAGTATAGTCACCTTCCTGCCCATGTTGCATCAAAAATTTTTCATCATTACTAAATATCAGGTAAATATTTGATGTATATTCAGTTTATTTACATTCGTGTCCAGTGAATATCACTTTGCGTTCGTTATTCAGTACAAAATATGACTCTTCAAAAGCAGTGACTAACTGGAATAGATCTTATCACTGAAGAGATTAAACTATTTTCTTTCTATACTAGGTATTTCTCAGCCCAGTTTGCGACTTTTGTTGAAGCAATACTCTATACACGAGACAATGAGAATACTTTTTAATATCCAAAGCTAATCAATGTATTAGTTGAGAAAATTAATATTGATATTTATTCACTGGGAAATCTTGCTGTTGTGAAGAATATTATTACGCTAGTTTAGAGATCCTAAATTCGTTCTGGGAAGCAGTAATCTCGGGTCTGTGTACAGTTTAAATGGCTTTGAAATACAAACTTCAATCACAATTCGATAAAACTATAACATCGATATCATATTACTTGTCCGCTAAGTGTAAAAAACCATGAAGTGTAAGATACTATATATTTAAAAAAATGGACAAGATTAGAAAAGTAATATAACGAATTCATATGATCAAAAAAAAAAAAAACTAAAATGTAGTCGCCAAGAATAATTGTATTCAATTTTTATTAACCAATTTTGATCAAAATTCCTTTCAAATTCATGCCAATACAAGAAGTAAATAAAAGAAAAAAGGAAATACAGAAAGTTTTTTTCAATGCAGCATACTTAGCAGCCTTGCTGATTAGTTGTAAGAAAATAGTTAAGTAGGAAGTAGTGATTTTGGTCTGAATTGTCCAATGCAAGGTATTAAATTGCCATTGAAAGTTCAACATAGGATACTATTTGTTGCAGTTCGTTTTTTTTCTCTTTATTGTTTAAGAAACTATAGGCATATAATATTGAAAACTTATAATGTACACAATTATGTTATAAATATACTTCCCATATCCTTTTCGTCCAGTGCTTCAACAATACATATGGATGTAACATAATAAAACATCTAATTTCAACCGAACAATCATTCCGTCCTTATTTTATAAGGATTTGAATTGATAAGATAAGGCATAAAATTATATTCGCATGTAAAAGCGATTGATTGGAAACAAAATTATTCGACATGTTTGTATAGTAGCATTGTATGTGATATACTTTGAAGCGCAAAAGAGAAAGAGAAACAATGACAAACCAAATATTTTATATAGCGAAATAAAAATTCAATTCCATTATTCGTTAGTCATATTAAACTATTCGTAAAATCATTTACAGAGAATTGATTGCTACGTGAAAATATTAACTAAACTCGAACAGACTTATTAATTGTGGCGTAAATAAAGTTCATTTAAACAGTAATATTATCTGTAAATTCATCATGTGATGTTTTTTCAATTATATTTGTACAAAACAAATTTAAGAAATATAAGATACCGTTAGCACATGTGACTAAAAGAATGAAAACATTATATTATCTTCTGTGTTACGGCTCTAAAAATAATCTGAACTCAAGTTTTGTATAGTATACAAGATGATTCGGATAGGTTTTTTCTTCTTTTTTTTTTTTTCTTTTTTCTTTCAAGTGTATCTTTTCATAGTTAGTGAAAGTATTTAATAAAAAGGTAAGATCGCAAAAGGGGCATTGTAGGAGAGTTACAATTTTAAAGTATGGATAGATCATGAACACAGAACAATGCATATTTATAATTAGAGTGTCAATTAGTTTAGATATCATCAGTAGAAATTTTGATGCGGACATGGCAGAAGGTGTGACGTACGTCCTTGTTTTTGCATTTCAATTGGAGGTATATGATGGTTTGTGGTATTGGTAAATATTGAATTTTCATCGCCAAGTAATTTATTGAAATGTCTTTTGAATGCTTTTGACTGAAAAATTCCTGTTCTTTGTTTCAATAAGATACTTATCCTTAAAAAAAAAAAAAAAAAAAAAAGAAAAAAACTGTTTTAGTAAAATAATATAATACTAGTACAGGCTAGAAACAATTTAAATGATAAAATGTTTTAATAACATTATAAATTGATCAATTATCGACAAATCTGTTAAGACAGACGCCCATTGGCACCCAACAAGTATGTTACAGTGGTTTTTCATTATTTTATAATCATTAGTAAGATACAATTTGTAAGAAATTGAACTAGGTATATTTCATTTCATCTTTTGTATGAATGGAAAAAATAATAAAATGCTGTTTGAATTCCAACGAAAGTATATATAGGTATATATACCTAGAAAAAAAGCTACATTTGTTTTTACCATTCACACAAGGAATATGTTCATATGACATTTCCCCAATAGTACAATGTAATAAAGTGGCACACAGCTTACCCATGGAAAAATAGAAGAAATAAAATAAATAAATAAAAAGAAAAAAAAAAAAAATTTCAAGAATTTTCAATAAAAATACACCTATTTAATGGAAAGTTATCCCTTGAATATGCTGTGCACTAACAATAAAATTAATCATCCTTGGGAGGTTGCTATCCTTGGACAGAATTCATGGCCACTTCTTGACTCTCCATTTTCTTTCACAAGTCCAGCACCATTAACTTCTGCTTGCGATAGTTGTGACCCATTTGTTGTATATACACTACAGGAATATCTTACGAACTACCGTCTGTCTCCAAGTCTAAATTACCACATTATCATTTATTTTATATCATTTGTTACATCCTAATAATATGTGGATTTGAAAAGGATTTTTTTTTTTCAAATCTTCTTTTTACGTGAAGTTCATCAGTATGTATCAGAATAAATCAATTTACTATACAGCAATTTATCATATATTTACAACTAAATTTTTTGCGTATCTCCATCTGATCGTGTCACAAGATTATAGGTTTATAATTTGCTATTTTTCGTGTATCTATCAAGTCAGTGATATTCACAACTACCTTCTATAAGCATTTCATAATTCATCCGTTCATTTATTATCGTCACTAAATTTCACATTGTTCATGCAGTTCAAAAAATTTTTTGATCACCATTAACGAAGTACGCAAATTTCTGTTCTACGCGCATGCCTACAAAAAGAAGTGATCAAGCTATATTTTTAATCTGATAATTAAGATTCGTACATCACAGTTCAATTTGCAGGATGCGCAGTTACATCTTGTTATAATGGTCAACTGTTACAGTTGCAAATTAACCACGAAAATGCTGTTAATAACTATGCGAATTTTTATGTGGGTGAGAATAAGGTATTGTTTCATTTCACTTCAGCGTGATTGTAATCAAGAAGGCACTATCATATAATTACAGTCCTTTGGTTATTAATAAAGTGACGAACAAGAACATTGGTAAAAAAAAAAAATAATCTTTTTCCTTTTATAAAAAAATTTACAATTTATTCGCCTTTATCTTTCTAACAATAGGTCGGTCAATTGCATGCAAATAGCAATACGTTTTACGAATTATTAGTTAGAAGTTTTGGTCTTCTCGCTTTTTCTTTTTTTTATTTTTTTATTTATTTATTTATTGATATTTCCACCTCATTCGTCAAATTTGAAATTTGTTCCCTAATGAATAACCAATTAAAAAATTGTGAAAATAGGAAAAAACGGAGATAATAACAAATGCCAAGCACACTACCCTGGTATGACACTTGACTACCTACGCACGTAGACTATCAGGTTTTGAAATCCTCAGGATATATTGTGGATCGCGCGCGTCTGGCTACTACTACTCACCCCCCGACATCCGACAAGTCCTCAACAGCCTTGTGGGGGCCACCTTTGTTAGGGAGAGGGAGGAGCGGGATCTTCCCTCCGGAAACTTCCTGCTGTTCTCGTAACTGACGTCTGCGTTTCTTACTCCAAAGCTCGTGACAGTCTTGCCATGTCGGGAGTTGGGGTGCTGGCATCCTGATACATTGTAAAAATTGATGTAGCAATGATGGATGATGACTGAACATTGATAGCGCGAAACAACAATATTATCGACAGTGCAGATATAATGTATGCGCGAAAAGTAAGTTTGATGTAAAAAAAACACATTTCTTAATATCCGTAATTCTTTGATTTCTTGAAACCTCTTCGAGTTTCAATTTCTTACATTTAATTGGTCGTGAATGTGTTTCAAAGAAAAAAAAATATCGAATTAACAAATAAATAAATAAAACATTCTGTACGTAAATGCAAAACATACTGTTCTGGTTGGATATTTTTCAGCCAAGCACTTTTCAGAGCATCAGCAGCTGTGATCCGTTTATCCGGATCTAGTTCCAGCATTTTATCTAGAAGATCCAGAGCCGATGCAGGCATGAAGGAGAAGTCCTCTCTCAGGCGTCGTCTGTGCGACTTTTTGGGCTTTAGCATATGCCATAAAGGCAATTTTATCACAGATGGCCAAACGGCTGGTGTCGGTGTACCGCAAACTCGCGAGATCATTTCCAGCTGCATCATCTCCACATTCGCCTGTTTTCGAACAATTACTTGCTTGACTGATGGGATATTCAAACAGTCGATATAAAATTGCCCCATAGTTCTGCTGCGCAACGATTGTTCCAATATATCAAAAAGTTGTGCATACTTACGTTCTTAAAAAAATTCTTCAATTGTTTGAATATAAGTTCACTGTTATGAGGTAATGTTTGCACATAAATTTGGAAATCAGTCAACTAGCCATTCATCACATATTATACATGCAAATTAAAACATCTAAAGCGAGGCACTCTATGTATAGTATAATACCTGGAAAAGAGGCTTCTTGGAAAACAGTTCACCAAGTATGCAACCGCAGCTCCATACATCAATGGCTGGTCCGTAACGTTCTTCTCCAAGTAGTAATTCAGGTGGTCGATACCACAAAGTAATGACCTTATTGGTGTAAGGTCTCTGCCTGTCTTCCGCATTGTACAGTCTAGCAAGACCGAAGTCAGCCAGTTTTACTTCACCTCTGAAAATAACGGGTGAACAGAAGTGTGTGTTAAAATGGAATGGCAAACAGACGTATTTCCACTTTACTTTTTACATACTTGTTATTCATCAATATATTTGAACACTTGATGTCTCGATGTAAAAAATTTTTGCTGTGACAGTAGTTCAAACCATCCAGCAACTGCTTCATGATACTGGCATTGTTCATTTCGTTAAAGTCTACCATTCCGGATTCCAGTAATCCCATTAGGTCATGGTCCATGTACTCGAAAACGAGATAAAATGAACCCTTGTCCTGTAAAGGTATTCAATCCAGAATTAAACAAATATACCATCCAACGAGCAGTGACTGTTGAATTGAATTGGACTGAAAAGTGATCTAATAATTAGTATACTTTTCATTTAGTTTTTGTTACCTACCTTTCGGAAATCTAGAGCATCTTGCTTGTCGGTAACGATTTCTCTCAGGTTGACAATATTTTTATGGTTTAATTGTCGCAGGATTTTAATTTCCCGAACTGCCGTTATCGGAAATCCTTCTTTCTCATTTTCCAAACGTACTTTCTTTAGGGCAACAAGAACAGCAGCTCTTTTGTCTTGAGCTTTATAGACCTGACCATAAGTACCTTCGCCAATCTGTGCTATAACTTCGAACACATCGACGCATCGTTCACCCCAATCTTTGCCACCAGAAGCTGACATTGGCATATGACAATTGCGAGAGCCTCGTCTCTTCAATATTTTCGGCCTCTTCAGTTTTGGCTTGGGGGTTATCCGATCAAGTTTTCCTCGCGGTGGCGTAGCATTCGGATCTTCCTCTCCACTCAAGTCTTCTGATCCAGGAACAACTACGAAGTACATCTAAATTATGTACTAAGTACACAGAGTCAATTCTTATTACAAATGTGGGAACTAAGTCAAATATATGTTACACAATACAAGCATTGAACTTTACTGCTTGGATAATTAATAAAATCGAACAAGAAATTCCCATCTCGAAATATGCTTACCAGGTGGCATTGGTAGATCTTTGATGCTCTTTTTTGTGGGAGGTTTCGGTGTGGTTGATAAGAATTTATTCTGCCCCTTGGTAGGTGGACTGGGTGAGCGGCTTGGCGGAGAGTCTATGCTCTCTAAATCATTCTGATTGATTCCTGGTGGCAGCGGTAACTTTGACAATTTCGTAGTTTTAAATGCAACTATGGGAGGTTTCGGTGGATCGATAGATTTGAGAGGAACTAAATTATTGGGTGTGTTGAATTTAGAAATGGCAGTGTTAGGAGCAGGAACTGGAATTGGAGGAGGAGGAATAGAAAGATTGGGAAGTAGAACTTGTCCTGGAACAGAACCAGGTAACAAAACAGGTACTTGCGATGGACCTGCGATTCCGTTAGGATCAGATTGTGAAATGTTTGCCAAGTTAGGGACTGGGGAGGGAAAAATTGTGCCACCATTGCCAGCAACAGCCATTGGAAAATTGTTTGTAGTGTTTGGTACGGGAGAATTATATACAGTTGACGGTGGTATTGGGGTAAGATTTGCTACCGGTGTCGACGGAGTTGTAGCCAGTGACGCAGGTATAGGTGGGGTTTTGCTTGCCATTGAATTGCTATCTTCGGTCATTCCAAGGGAAGATGTCACAATATTAGGAAAAGGTATGTCTACAATGTCAATATCAGCACCGTCTTCGGTGACTGAGACAAGATTAGCATGTGCCCTGCTGTCGGAAGATAATTCCTTTATTTCGTTGGATATTTTATGCTCTGACGAAGTGTTGCTCGCTTCTTTGTCATCTGATCCTTCTATGATTTGCACTTCGTCTTGACTGATTGCCTTCTCTTTGGCTTCTTGAAGTTTCTTTAAGGCGAGTTCCCTCATATTTCTGTCCTTAACAAGTTCAGCAAAGAGACTCGTCTCGCTAATCTTTGCTCGACCTCTGAGATTTCTGGCAGCTATACTTGTCGGACTACGAGTTCTGGTTCTATGCGGAGGTGGAGATGGTATCCTGGATGGTCTTGGGCTCTTGGATTTGTGTTTCCTAACTGGTTTATGCATCTTACTTGGAGAGCGGGATTTTTTGGGCGAGCGACTTCTTCTCCTGGATCTGGATCTGGATCGCGACGGCATTTTCCTCCATCTCCCAGGACTTCGCGATCGCGAACGAGAAACTGGATTCTGCAATCTGCAAAATGAAGTGGAAACCGATGATTAACAAAAATACAATATCAGCAATTTCAGAGCATCAAGCAGCTGGATCCTGAGAATTTCGAGTTCAGTTGCTGGACACTCCTGGAGACTATTACATTGCCATTTGAACCAAAACGTGAAAACAAACCTGCTGCTACCCACAGGACTCCTAGTTCCACGCGACTTTCTCTTATCTCGCCTGTCTTGATCGTGATGTCTGTGCCTTCTGTCTGAGTCGTCTCTTCTTCTTCGCTTACTTGGTGTAGGACTAGGTAGCGGCTCTCCCCTCCGTCTGTGAGACACAGGACTGGGGCTGAATTCCCTTCGTCGAATTTGAGTGGGACTAGGACTATGCCTCATTCTGTGGCTCACAGGACTGGGACTAAAGTCTCTTCTCCTAGGCGGACTGTGGTCCCTTCTCCTTGACGCTGGGCTAGGGCTGTGAGGATGGCCTTGTCTGCGTCCTCCCCCGTGTCCGGAATTGGGGCTAATACTGCCACGTCGAGCATGCATACTTGGACTATGTTTTCGTCTGTCTGGGCTATGCTTCTGTGATATATGACTGCTCCTATTTCCTTCCGGCGTTATGTTTCTCGGAGGTAGTAGAGGTGTGTGAGGGGACTCCGTATGCCTTATAAGCCCTACGGAAGAGGGTGAAGTTAGATCTCTGGCCTCTCCAGGCGGAGATTCCAATTCCATGTCACTGAGAGATCTCTGCCCTTGAGGTGTAGCTGGCGATATAGGAGATGTACTATCCTTCAGAGGTAATGGCGGACAATCTTGCCACCGATGCATCTGTTTATCATGGTCAGGGGTAATGGTTATTTCTTGAGGCATTTGGGGACTAGGACTGTGCGACTGTCGCTTGGACCTCTTCTTCTTCTTTTTACTAGAGCTGGAGGATGGGCTAACGCTTCTCTTCTTCTTTTTTTCTCGTTTGTGTTTCTTCTCCTTCTTTCTAGGGAAGTGACGCGTCTCTTCTTCATATTCCTCGGGCATCGGTGATCTAACTCGCTGGAGCTCGTCGTTGGGTGACAAATATCTGTTTGCGTGCCCACCTCCGGCTGGAGGTGAAGGAGATATGCTGATGGGGGAAGCGCCGAGATTTTGCCTTGGACTGCCACCGTAGTATCGTCTTTGATGATGGGATTCCTGCAGATCCCCATCAGTGAAACTGTTACCTCTGCTATCTTCAGACTGTATTTCTCCAGCCTCAGGTTCCGAAAGATCTTCGCTGCTCACATCGGAGTACTCAACCAGCGGCTTTATTACAGATGACGCTACAGTCGGAACACTGTCTATTGATTTGTCACGAGATCTTTTCTTCTTCTTTTTTCCTGAACTTTTACTCTTTCCATGTCGCCTGTGTCTCTTGTCTATATTTTCAAAATTGTGACGATTTATATCACTTCCAATACTGTCCCTCCTTCTCGATGATCTAAATCGTCCATTACGTTCTGCACGCTCCACGTCACGGCTGCTGGGCATGTCACCTACTGAAACAGATAGCGTAAAAGTGTTTATTATATTAAGTAACATTGGACAGCCAAGAAAGCATAATAATCGATGCAGATAAGAAGCTTCATAACTCAAAGGATCATTTTTCCTGATAATTTATTCAAGAGAATTATGTCTATCTGACTAGCTGCAGATTAAAAGAAAGGAAAAACGAATAAAGAACATTTGTTAAAAGGAAACAAACATATTTGGTTGTAAATTTTTTTATACTAAGCACCAGGTGACTCTAAGCACATATGATTGCTAATTAAATTAATATAGATCAGTGATAAAATTAGGGCTTTTCAAGTATGGTTACAATAGAAAATATTTAGATACTTGAGAACTTTGAAGCTAGTAAAAGATGCTCTTATATAAAAAATGGGCACAGAAGTTTTTCAATGGACTCATTTCACGTAAAACTAAAATAATTGGGAAACGGGAATGTGCTAAGGTTACATAATTATGAGGTTGAAGTTTGTTATGTTTATGTAATGATGCACTTTCAGCAAAACTCATTACTTTGCAACTTTCAGATTGTTCTAAATTCAGTGAACGGTAATATAGCATGAACACTTATATTTTGTCGACTCTACTGATTCAAACTTATTCTAAAGTTGCAAAATAGTGATTTTTCTTTCATTTCGTTATGTTAACGTTACTAACTTAAACATTAAGCATCATTCTGTAAATCTTTATTAGAATATAAGATTAAGTTGATCGTACAGATGATTAGGTAAAAAATAAATTGCAATTAATATTAGGTACAAGGTATTTTCAATTATTCTTTTCGCAGCGTAACAAAATTTTATGCAGCGTGACTACATTCAAAGCAAACAGCATTTCACTCGCAATAAATAGTTGATATCAGAATCATTACAAGTTTAACTGTTTAACACGATAGATTTTAGTTTTGCATTGAAAATCAAGGTAGCGAGGAAATTGGTTATGACAAAATTCACATTGTCATAGAATTAAAAACCTGATTCACATTGATTTTCATGCAGTTGTTACTTTACCATATCGCTAGATTCTTTACTGTAATACATGTGACGAAGCATAGCAAGAAGTTTTTGCAAAGCACAGCGAATAGCGATATTATAAAATTTAAACAAATGTATACTGACGTTTAATTAATTTACCTGCATCTATCTCCGAGTAATAATAGTACGTCTGATTTTTCGTAAAATAGGGAAACAATGTGAACAAAAACAGTATCACATTTTCAACGAACTCGTTCGGGCCCCGGTTGTTGGTACTGTTAGGCGTAGTGGTAGTCGTATATTCGTAGACAGGGAGAAACACACATGCACACAATTGTTGGCTAAATAGGAGCACTGAGAACGTTGATTCCGGTTCAAGTGTCGAAGAAACGGGTACGCAATGATGAGCAATGACGGTGGTGGAGACGTGTCGGGAAATGTATTTGTAACAACATTTGGTCAAAGCTAACTGGTCAGACTAATAAGCAGCTTCAATTTTTCGACTAGACTATCGAAGCCGCCATTGCTGACGACTGTCTTGCAATGGGAGTTGCCCTGTTTTTGGAGCGAGTGGAACGAAATTTTGGTATTTAGGAGGTCCGAATAATATCGGTATAATATTTGGTACTCACATGCAAAGTTTGTCGAGAGATGTGGATCCGAGCAACACAATCCTTCGCATCGGGGTAATCCAACGTAGCGATGAATACGATGGTTACGTTTGTGGCTTCGTGAAGTAGACTTTTCTTTATCTCATATTTATTGAATATAATCGTGAAATTTTCGGCGAAATTAATGTCTACAACGACAAGAAATCAATCAATCAATCATATTTTTGATAGTTTGATAGCCGATGCATCATATATCATCTATTTTTTTTGGATTTTATTTGGCTTTCTCATAAAGATATCTCGGGAAAGTAGAAGCCATTTACCATTTGCACGTCATTGATATCCGACGTAACAGGCAAACGGTGCTGCCACCAATCCTCCTTTCGACATGTTGTGCGCTGTTGATAGGAACTTCCCTGTTTTACCAATTTCGCTAAATCGAAATAGTTCTTATTTATCAAATGACTATTATAACCATACATATTTTTATCATCAAATATGTGAAAATGAATTCAAAAAATCACAAGAATAAAGGACCGCACAAAAATTGTCAACACGCTCGTTAAGTATTAGTAAAATGCAATATGGTGGCATGTTTTTTTTTTTCAACTTTAGAATTCACTCACCAGGTGCAATGCAAAATCAGCGTAAGCTTTCTTATTTAATAAAATGAACAATCTATGTTCATGGCTTGTATATCTCTTCTTAGTGCTACTTCCTGGGAAAAACCATTAATAAAAAAAAAAAAAAAGTAATGATTAAAAATAGACTTAAAATTATTGACGGCGGCGATCGGCGTTAGGCAGCGATAATGGAAGGTGTAAAGCGTTCTTATCGGCAAAAAGCGTATCGCTAATCGCTGTTTACTTCTATGTAAATTGACGTGATTGTGTGCGACAATGATCGTTGATGATAATTAATTAAAATAAAATATTATTTGGTTGTTATGTTTATTCAAATTGTCAATGAACAACGAAGAATATCAGAGTCGTTAAAAAGATTTACTGTTTTCAATATTACCAATTTACCTGTACCATGACTAATGTTTACTCAAATTCGATGCTTAACCGTGGTGAAAACTTTGATTACAATTTATGGTTACAAAACTTCATCAAAGTCGAGGATGTTTTTAGTTCTAATGGCACGTCATCGAATAACGATGACAAACAATTATCGATTGTTTCCACGATGATGGCAAGTATACCTCAATATTTAAGGTAATTCTTCAACTAACACTCTTCACTTTTATCATCTATCTATTTGTCACTAGCAATTCAAATTCGTTATATTTCTAAAGTCATTCAAATTTTCATGACTTATTTCAATTCTACAGGTTGATTCAGGGGCAAAAAATGATGCCGTTAGACTGGAGACTTTGATCGACGATCCGCTTGCTGATCGTACCATCAGAGCGACAGAAGCTGTCTCATGCGATCCAATATTAACGTCGCAGGACAAATCAAATCTTCGATACTGTCAAGAGTCGATGACAGTTAACGAAGTAGTAGACTCTGCGATAAGCCCCGAGTATCATCATGGCAAACATTGTATCTTTTGCAATACTTCGTGCAAAGCGTGTAACTTTGGGCAAGAGTCGGTCACTCTCACAGAAGAGAAGTTGGCTAAAACAGAAGACAGTATAGATAAATGTTCTGCCACCATTGGGGATGATAATATGTACAAATGTGAAATTTGTGAAAAGAAATTTACTCGGAAAAGTGCACTGGAACGCCACATCGGCAGTCATGCTGTGAAACAAGGATACAGGTGCGACATGTGTCAGAAGTCGTTTACCAGGAAAGACACGTTGAATATACACATAGCAAACCATCATGGGAAGCCTCGCCACATATGCGACATCTGTCAGAAGTCATTCTCTCGAAAGCAGCGTTTACTAGCCCATGCAATCATTCACAGCAGGAAACAGGCACACGACTGCAAGTTTTTCTCGCAGAAATCATTCATACCTGAGAACTTTATGACCTCGCACACGAGCATGCATCCGAAGAGGAAAATTCACGAGTGTAATATTTGCAAGAAAAATTTCTCCAGAAAGGACAGACTTGTATCTCACATAGCTTTTCACACCGGTAAAAAGCCACACGAGTGTAATATTTGTCAGAAATCTTACTCTAGAAAGGATGCGCTAAACCTTCACATTGCAAGTCATACAGAGAAACCTATGTATGGCTGCGATATATGCCACAAATATTTTATGCTCAAATCTCGCCTCACTACTCATATCGCTGTTCACACTGGAAGGAAACTACACAAGTGCAATATTTGCCACAAATCGTTTTTGAGAAAAGATCGTTTGAAGTCTCACATCGCGAGTCATATGGGTAAAAAGTTACACGAATGCAATGTTTGTCAGAAGTCATTTTCGCGCAAAGACAGCTTGTACGTCCACATGGCTACCCATCCGCAAAGTAGATTACACGACTGTAATCTCTGTAGAAATTCATGCGACATTAAAGTATCGTGAAAAGACAAATTTTGGAATATATATAAATTAAATTTTTTATTGCACGTTGAAATTTCTCATCGTATATATGTAGAATATCGAACCGAGAGTAATATTTTTCTAACGTTATGTGTAAATACAGTATTGTGTACTGAATATTTTCGACAATGTGACAGAATTTCGGTGTCATTTTCTTTGGATCCAATTCTTTCACTATTTTTCAATGGATTATTTTGCGAGTGTTGTGATAAAAACATTTTCAAGAGTAAAGCCTTTCGGTCTTTTTTTTCATTGTCTACGACTAAATAAGTGTTCACTGCAAAGTATAATGTAGGAACTGAACGAATCGTGTCTGTATTCACCAAACGAGTTTTAGAGAGGATCATTGCTAAACGGTCAATTAAATTTAACAGACTTCTGAGATCGAATTTGTGGTGAAAAAGAATGACCCTGATTTTTGGCCCCAACACGATGATATGCAAAATTTGGAGTAACTATGGATGATTGAATATATTGACTTCAAAAATCATAGTTACCCTGGTGAAAATTTCTTCTACTACGAATTTTTACAGAAATTGTGCCATTTTGTATTGTTTCGTACAAAATTGTAAATATGCATAGTTTTTCACAGAGAAGTGTTAATTTTTATTAAAAATTGTAGTGGCTTGTAGATTTTTGGCTGAAAAAATACAAATTTTCATGAAAATCTACAAGTTTTTATAAGAAACTACACATATTACAATTTTGTAAGATACGAAATGTCCCAATTTATCTAAAAATTCGTAGAAAATCGTAGAAATCATTTGCACCAGTATGTAAGTTTATAAACAATAAACATACATACTTCGTTATTATCACGTAAAAGATCTACACAAATAAAGTATCGTTTAAAAAACTTGCTTGTTCCATATGAAAATCCTGTACTTGAAATAATAGCTGTTAGCTGTTACGTCAGCCTTTATATTAGAATTTAACATACGGATTAGCGGCAATACGAACACAGATATTATATAAATGTATATTTAATTTCTTATGCATCGGTATATGAAGGGTTATTATGTCAAGTTACACATATTTTGATAATAAATTATTTTCAATCGAGACAATAGAATGGATACTGATATATTCGTTACAAATTTTGTCTGTTGACCAGATGTCTACAAATTGTCTGAAAAATATTCATGAAATTCTATGGTATACATATAATAAGTATAATTATAACGCGCGAATGTAATTGTTGACGAACATCTGTCGTATCTTATTTACACAAATCTATTTTTATTCACTTTGTACGTATCTAATTATAAATTGGTTTTTATGCAATTTTTGGAGATATTTACGTTGAACAAAATGAGCGTAAAATTATTAGAATCAGATGAAAACCACCAGAGTTCAATCATTTTGTACATTCTAATTATAACGCCTTTTCCCAAACTGTTGGTATCTTACGAGTCTGAAGTTAATAACGTAATCGCAACGAAACATTGGGGAAAAAAATCACTAGTTATTTTCTTAATTTTTCAGTGATTGTATAGGAACTGAGACATCGAAATACGAGTGTTTTTTGTTTTATTAGGGTTTACTCATTACGGGACTTCAGACAATTCTGAAATCGAGGAAATAACGGTTTTTCGTCAGTATGAATCACTACAATAATGTTACTAACTTCAATATGACGATATATCTTAGCCTGAGCCAGTACAATACACAAGATCAACATTCCACCCGCATCGATTGCAGTATAAAAAACCTGTAACATTTACACAGATTTCTTTCCATCCAGATCTCCGCTGCAGTTTAGAGAATAACAATGAGTCTTTTCGCGTGTGATTTGGATCGGCCTGGAGTCCGTCGTAACTTTCACCAAGGCTTATGTGAAGTTCGCGTCAAGTTTAATGCTTTCGCGATGACCGGACACTTGATCTTCGGTGTCCAGCGGCAGTTCTACTCCACTCCCGTTACTGAGTATTCTGAAACGGGTATCCCGCTATTTTCCTCTACGTACTCCTGTCCTGGTTTTCTGTTGCTCATAAGTCGGAGTAGCGGCTTCAGTCATGGCGCCGTTGTCGAGAGGAATTATAATTGTTTTGCTCGCGGTTTCAGCGGCGCAAATCGTAAAGAAGACCGGAAAATCATTACTAGGTTCGAATCGCACGATTGTGTTCAAGATAAATATTTCTATCCTAAATTATATGACTGATCACGTTTTTACACGGCAATATATTGCAGAATTGGCTTAATTTGAAATTACCTCACTGTAACATTTCCTGTAGTTTAAATCGTTACTTTCATAAGCTTCAATTCTCTGATTGCGAGCAGATCAGTACCGTTATTGCTCCAGGCCATGTGTTCCTGCTTCAGAGACCAAGAAGTGCCGCTATCAATTTTCTGTCAGTGAATTGCCGAATTTGAACAGGTGAGGGATAAAGTGTACAAAATTAAATTGCAAGAAATAAATAATTATCAATAACGCGTTCTTGAGAGGAGGTTTTTTCATATGGAAACCAAAATTCTTGGGCACGTTGTGACATTTTAAGAATTACGATTGAGTGATTCGATGTGTTTAAGAGTGTGAGATTAAACGAATATTGTAAATAGGCGCACCAGACGGTCACTAGATTGTAGGAATGAATCAGACTAGATTTTGATGATCCTCCATAATTCATGAAAGTTAACTAGATCGATGATAATTGGTTCTGTGATATTTTCCGCGAGAGTGACAATCAAATTAATTGTTAATAGAGTATTGAATTTCGGAGTGAATGCTGTCATTATTTTTTGCAGCCTTACTGTTTATACCAACGGTTAACACACTTGTGTGTATTAAGTGCAAGACCTTGAAAATCGTTTCTCAATATTTGAGTAAATTTATTCTATCGTATAGTATGTGCTGGGAGATTTAGATATATGGCAAAGGGTCAATATTGCAAAATTTTTTTAAGTGTCTAAAAATTTTGTGATTTATTCTCGCATTGTGACTTACAAAATATAATTTCATTCAAATTCTCGTAGTTCAGGAATAAATAATTTTGGTGCATTCTTCCTTCTTTCATCTTAAACAAAGTTGAAGCAGATACGAGTTCAAAAAAGGTATTCTGATACCCCACCCATGCTAGAGTATTTATCTATCATAGATGTATATCCAAAACTGCAAAATTTAATTGCTAATAAGTTTTGCGACTATCGTTTTCAACGGAAATGGTAATATGTTACCTAATTATATCGATTTCATGCAAATATGCAGAATGGAAATTTTTTTCCAACGAATCTTCCGTATTCTTTATAATTTGTGGAGACACGATTGGTTGTCATAATACGGATTTGTAAAAATGATCTCAAGATTGATTCATCTGATCAAACCCCGTAACTCAGTATCGAAGAAGAAATTGAAGCTGATATTCGCTGAACTACATCATTTTTTAGTTTCGTTTAATGTTTATTTTCAACTAAATTTCAGGTAATTTATCGTTTTATAGATCGTTTACAATCCCGCTTGATAATAAAGATTCAGTAAAAAAAAAAAAAGAAAAGAAATTGATTAAAACACTGTCGCGTATAAATTAATTGAATGAATTTCTATTAGACCGTTAAAAGGCGTATTTAGGTTGTTTTCTAGTCTACGTCCTGTATGTAGCCATTTGCGGCAGTCACGGATTGTAAGTACGGAAAATACTTTAGTATTTCAGATTTGAACTCTGTACTTAACAAGTTTCTACACTAACATGTAGTTACAATTGTCCGTTTTAAAACTTTGTTACATTGTTGTACCAGAACTCGACAAAAATACAGTACACGTTATTGGCTCGACAAAAATCATTCTTCACTTGTATTACAATTCACTTTACAGTTTCAATGATTCATATTACAAAGTTCTAATGTATTAGGATGGCGCAATATTATACCGCCAAATTGTCGCATATCAGTAGAAAAAAAAAGAGCTTAAAAAATATTTAATCTGAATTGAAATGTTCTTAAAGCCTCGTCTCTGATTCCACTTGACAGATAACTTCATCCCAAGATTAGGTTCGTGTTACATATGTTTCGATTAATTTCAGCGTCTGTTATGCATCCCACGGGAATAACACCATCCCACCTGACTGCCCGGAAGGTTATTTCGATAACGGAGTTCTGGGTATCAACGGGATGTCTCCAGGTCCACAAATCGAGGTAATTATTGACGAGAAAAGCATCGAGCTATAACCGATGGTTTATCGGGTTTCTTCTATTCAGTTTAAAGTTTAAATTCTCTTCGAATTCGATTCGAATATATGATCATCAGCGATTTGTGTATTACAGGTATGTACTGATCATTCCAAGCAGCAAATCACACCTGCAAACCATGTATGAGAGTTAACGAATAATTACTGCTGAACCGTATTATCGTCCGTAGATTTGCCTGGGAGACACATTGGAGGTGATCCTGAAGAACGATTTGGGCACTACGGAAATGTCTTTGCACTGGCATGGACTTTCCCAGAAGGGTTCAGCTCACATGGACGGTGTTCCGATGGTGACGCAGTGTCCAGTATTGCCTTTTTCGAGTTTCCGATACGAGATGAAGCCGGATATAGCAGGGAGTTACCTTTACTATGCTCAATCAGGTGAGGTCTGATAACAAGGCTATAATGGACGTTAAATTCAACTATGTCACCACTAGCTGTGTCTAATTTTCGTTGTGACATTACAAACCATGGTAAGCGAAGACTGAAGGGTGGTGCATTCGTTGGGAAAAGTTCGTTTCCCTGCGATGCACCGACCCAGGCATTGCAGACTGGATTATTGATCAATTCCTGTATATGTATACAAAAGCACCAGGTGATTTACATCCGACGAGTTGTTTGAAATATGCGAATTGCGGAACCGAGCTAGAGTCTGAGATTTATAGTCGTTTAACAAAACCAACAAGGCTCGGATCTAAACAGTTCATAGGGAATATTGATAACGGATGTTGATTCCTGATCCAAGACACCTATTTACACTTCAATTGCGCGTAATTAAATACGAGGTTGAACTTGAAAGTTTCGAAGTAACAATTTTTCCTAAAGATCCATCGTTATAATATTTACCGTTGGGAAATTAAACCTCAGGTTCACCTAAAAGCTTCAGCTCTAGGGTTTCTGATTAAACTACATATTTTGTTTACATCGCATTTTCTTCCAGCGTAATTCTGGTTATTTTATCCAATTTTAAATCAATGAATTCACTATATCAACAGCACCGCAGCAGGGTGATGGAATTTACGGGGCGCTTATAGTTCGTGAACCAGGGAGTGACCCAAACGCCGAAAAGACATTGTTAATATCGACGAGGCTCGAAGCACCTTTGACCCAGCTCTGGCCTGAAGTTTCAGCGCCGACGGATCTTTTGGTGAACGGTCAGGTGGGTGTATTTGTTTTTTATTCGAATTTAATCCACTTCTTGCAATAATTTAACTTTTCATCTGAAAAAATTTCACATTTGCAGAGCGATGGCTACCGGATATCTGTTGATCGGAATCGGCGCTATCTTATGCGTTTGATCAATGCAAATGCTATCGCGTGTCCGGTCGTATTGTCAATTGCGGATCATAAACTTCTAGCCGTTGCAGTGGACGGTGGAAAAGTTGATAGCCGGACCCCTGCTTCTCACGTCGTGCTCTTCCCGGGTAAGTGTATCCTGATTCAAAGCTATTAATCAATATATGGAATATGGATGTCTATCGTGCAAGCGAGGGGTTAATCACTCGTGGAATCTAGTCTACACTTTTCCGAAAATGTTGTGAAATCTTTTGAAATCCTCTGAAATATTTTGAAATCATCTGAAATCTCTTGAAGTCTCTTGAAATCTTTCGAAACCTCTGAAATTTTAATTTGAATAAATCCTCTGAAAGCCCACGAAGTCTCCTGTAATCTTTTGAAAACCTCTGAATCTTTTGAAATCCCTGAAACCTTTTGAAATCTTTGTAATTTTGAAATCAGGTGTACATTAAGTCGATGAATGATTAACCCCTCGAGTGCGAGCTACTTTGATTTCCCGCTTTCGAACGGAGTTCTTCTATATTCGTATGAGGATCGCTTTTCAAATCTCTGCTGCGAGTATTTTGATTATAGGTATACTGTTTTATCGGCGATGGTTTTTTATCCGTAACAGCCGATGTTATTGCTTGAGAACGTCAAAAAGATTGAGAAGAATTTTATTTTCAGCTCTAGAGGCTCTAATAGCAATATTTCAAACTTGAATCTGCAGGTAATCTTATAAAACATTGACGAAAATATTTTAGCTCCAAAGCAATTTATTGAAGGTAATGATAATTGACTTTTGATTGAAGAAAGCATTCAAATAAGATTTTGAAAAATAAATAACGAAAACAAATCATATTTTCATAATCCTCTGATAATTTCTTGTAATTCTTCGGAAATTACATGTGCCAGATATTAAAGCTAGGTTTACATTTGGCATTTATATCGCTTAACATATTTGTTGATAGAGTTTATGAACTACGAACAAATTATTATTGGTACGGTAAGTAATTTGATACTTCGATTTTTTTCGCACAGACGCGATACTACCTGCGGAATTGCGTCTGAGACGAATCACACAGACGTTGAGTATTTTTAACGATGTGTGAGAGCCGGACAACTTGTAGCCATGGGAGCTGCGTAAAGTTGCGCGCGCATCTTCGCTTCTGTGCGTAAATGAGCTCTATGGAGTGTGTGAGAGGAGAGTTTGCGAGTGCCGGCGAGGCCGGGTCGCAGCGGCGTATTACAGCGGCAAAAAGTAAGGAAGTTTAAGGTGTTTGCTGGAAAAATCATTAAGTGTCAGTCCGCCATTCGCGATTCGAATCTGATCAGTCGCGAGTATTTTGGACGCAACGACGCAAACGAGGCGAGTTGCAGAGAGCGTCGGGATCCCGTAGAAGAGTTAAAGCAGCAGGAGGTGGAGGAGGGGGATTAACTACACAGTCTACACACTGCTGCCGGAACGAAACGAACGCCGGTAGCACCGAGCGCAGCGCATGCACGGTTTTGACGTCGGGAGAGACTATTTCGGCGTTGACAAGGACATCCACGGCATGGAATGGACCAGAGACAAGACCCTGGAGCTCCTTCACGCCTACCAGGAGAGGCGAATGCTCTGGGACTGGGGCGCCAGGGGATACAGAGACAGGACAAAGCGGCGCAGGGCGATCCAGGAACTCGCCGACATGCTCAACTGCAACACCCTTGAAATCGAGAAGAAGATTACTAATCTCAAGTGTCAGTACTCCCGAGAAGTTCACAAGATACAAAACAGCCGGGACGTCGCTACTGGACCGGATGATATCTATGTTTCAAAGTGGTTCGCTTTCAAAGCTATGCAGTTTCTCCGGTTTGGAACACGTCGGTACAGCAAAAGGAAGAAGGTACGTGTCGAAGATCTGATTTGTTTTGTTTTTTTTTACATACATTAGCACGATAGCTAACAAAATTTTCCAACTTAATTTGACACCACAATACAATTTTCGAATGGTATTTAATTTAGATATCGAATTGGAGGAAACGACTTGATCGGTTTTTCAAATTCTGAAACTCCCGCGAATTTCGGTCACAATATAGCCGCATGTATACTTAAATTTTATAAAACTTTTACGACTTTTAGGAGATTTTGCTGAATTTTGACACAATTTTCGTTCCGTTTGCCTCAACGTTTCGGTAGGCTTTCACTTTGGGATTTATAGAAATAATAATGGCTCTCTATTGGCCCACGTTTTCAAATTGTTATCTGATACCGTCGAGTGCAGGATGTGCTCAGTCCGTGCAAAAACCGGTTGTCGCTGCACGTATGGCTGCAGCAGGCACCCATACTACTTTACTCTGCAATTCCGTTTCCGAGCCGAGCAGGTGAAATATGTAGTATAGTATACTATACTGGGATGACTGTAACACGAACTGCTGCTCTGCTGCGCTGCTCGTAATTCCAATAGTAAAGTAAATCATCGTAAGGGCGAACCATGATAATTCCCGTAGAGACAAAAGTCATGAGGCCGAAGTTAGTAACGTTATTGTAATAACGAACGTTTCGGAAAATCGTTATTTCACAGTTGCAGGAATATCTGAAATCAGTAAATCATAATAAGGCAAAATGTATTCATATTTTGAAAAGTTGACTACGTCACAGTCATTATAAGCTTAAAAAATAGTAATTTTTCCCTGCAATGTTTCGTGACGTTAATGTCACTAACTTCTGCCCCATCAAAAGTGTTTATGTTCCAACAAGTCCAACTACATACGAGTATATACGTATTGTAATTCTAATTCTCAAACAAAAAAACCCGTTAACAGTAGGAAACATCCTGGTTTAGCTAAAAAGTTTGCTAGTCACATCGTAATTGCGTCATTGTAATAAAAAATTTCATACAATACTTGACAAAAAAACTGCAATCAAACCACGGAGTAGTAGGGAGGAGACAATAAGCCAGCAGCGCTCGGCTCAAAAGTTGGTCCAGTTTTTGAGGCAACGTCTCTTGTGGTGTAAGCCCGTATAGCGCACTCACCCCCCTTCCCATATGATCTTACGATTCGCCGTTTGCAAACCTTTTCCTCGGATTTAATGTCGGTTGAGTTTAGAAAAGCAATTACTCGGTTTTTACTGTGTATTAGTCACTTCAGATGCGTATTTTACGAATTTACGGAGTATGGATTATAACACGGAGGCTTCTAGGTTACGATTGCCGCCTTTCTTTTTTTAAATTTTGTAGCGAAAATTTCACTTTTTTCCGTAAGAGGCGCTTAAATCGTATTCACACAATACTTACGTAACCTCAAAACTGGGGACAAATTTTATCGCAGTGTTGTCTACATCCCATTACATACTTCGTGATTGAAACACTGGCATAACATCGCAAGAACGCTGTAGATGTCACGCTTGGAGTTTTATTTTGATTCTACAATAATTTTCAGCACTACCCATTACAGTTATCAAACGATGTTCACTTTCCATAGTTCACTCGTAAAATCATGTTGAAGTTAGTAACGTATCGTAACGATTTACACCGAGGAAAAACCGTTATTTCGCGATTTTGGAATTGTTTGAACCATTATAAAACTTCTTGCTTCGGTGGTCACCGCGTTCGCACGCAAAAATTTAATCTACATTTTGTAAATTTAAATATCCTTATTGTAATCGGTGGAGATGTGGGAAGTAAGAAAAAAAAGAAAAGAGAAAAATTTCCGGTTCCTTAAAACATGATCAACGCCGCTAGTCCACGGTAATCCTCTTTTCTCAATGTGAATAGGTATTATTATAATAAAATTTCGTGTTTCCGTCCAACGGCCCTCGTCGTTGGTGTAAATATAAAATGTTAAACATTTTAAAGTGAAGAATGTAAAGACACCTTCAACGGAAAGATACTTTCCTTTTGGTTTTTTTGTTTTTTCGTTTTTTCTGTTTGGTTGGAAATTTTGTACTAGAAGCAATAAACCGTCCTGAAGATGATCCACATCCCGGGGTCGAAAAGTTGATATATAATTTCGATGTTTTTAATAAGAAGATCTTCTACATATCCACGAAATAATTTTTCTACATCATAAGGGAGGTCATGAACTGATTTACATAATAAAACAAGACATAGGTTCATGTCTTGAAATCTTGGTTCTGTCAACATCATTGTGAAAATAAGAAAATTGCAATATTGTAGCCATTTTAAAGTTCGTTAGTAGGGTTCATAGTAGCAAAATAAGTATATGATTTTCTTAATTGATGATTTATAGTATAGCTTACGTTATTTTTGACAACACTAAAATTACGCAATCGTAATTTCTTTTAATGCTTCAATGTGACAATGTTACATACTCTGTGGAAAAGAAAATAAAAATTGATAATCTTAGATTTTCAGTAGCAAAATCACGTTTGCGCAGTTTAATTATATGTATAACCGGTGATTAATCTTCTATGGATTACTAAGGAACCATTCAGAAGTTCCAACATTATGAATGAAAAAAATCCTGAGTATCGTCGCAGCCTCTTTGGAAGATTGCTATACATATAATTCTAAAGAATGAGATTTTAAATAAATATCACTGAGCTTCGATGGTATCTAGAAACGTTTGAAAAAATATTTCGTAATTGCGTTTATAGAGTCAACAATGGCAATTTTCGCACTTCTTGAACTTGAAATTATAAGTTATGTTGACGAATTTTTTATTTTTAGAAAGTCGACCCAATCAAGATTGAGGAGGAAGAGTACATAGTGAGCGACATCGATCCTGAAAGTATCGCATTTCACGCCTGTGACGACGGTACAAATGGTTCAGCGACAGGGTCTGTGATAAACGCATCGCTGTGCGAGGATGCTGAAGAGTCATTTTTGTCCAGTATCAAAATAGGGGAAAATGACAGGCTTGGATTGACAATGAAGGACGAAAGATCGATAGATCCGAATGATGAGGAAATGAACGCCGAAGGACACAACGATGAGGATTGGAAAATCAAGGAGGACTACGTAAAGTTTGGTGAGAGTATCGCTGCTCAGCTTGCTCAAGTGCCGGACTCCTATTCCAGATCCGTGGCAAAGCTCAGGATCAATCAGATCCTCTTTGAAGCTGAGATTGGTGTTTATGCGCAAACTAGGTCTTGAATGGAATGAAAGGCAAATCGTAATTTTATTTCCCATTCGCTTAGCCTCAGAGTTGCCTGTGAAAAAGAGAATGAAAAATTATTGAATTTGATTAAACACTCATGTGTGTCGTATCATAGATTGCGGACAATTCATGTGGTTGAAGAACAAATTATGAATCTTCTGTTGACAAATGCGATTTGGCAACTAATAAAAACGCTGTTCATGTTCAGTGATATAACAGATATTTTATTATAAGCTTGAATTTTACACAGCTGGAGAAGTGAAATTTAGGATAGTCTCATTGTACTTCAGGTCAAAGAGACCTACTACTAGGACATTCGTCTCGCCTTTTACAAGAAAACTTATATTCACGTAAAATCATTGTTATAGGTATATTATGAAAGGCTGATTGACATTAAATTATAGATTAAGGATTCTCGTATTACTTACGAAAACGAAACATCATTACAATACGTATTTTTTATCAGTGTAATGTACAGATTGTTTCCTTATGTAACAGTATTTCTAATTCGTAAGATTGTTTTTATTCGTACTTATAAAGTATACCACGTAGGGCATTGAAGGTGAATATTCAGCAGGCCCTTGACTTTATGAATACATCTTCAATTGTCTGCAAATAAAAAGAATGTATTATCCGATAATATTCGCGTAAATTGAGGTCTCTACTTGATTCTATAATTTATCGCAGACACGATTGTTTGAATTCTAATATTTTATTTTACAAAGATTTTCAATCGTGTTTATGGTAAATTAATTACTTACTCTGCTGTTCTGAGAAAGACTTGCTCCACTGCATAGTTTATAGGTATATTATCGAAAAAAATGAAGGGGGTGAAATTGTATTATGTAAATCAGTCACACGAAATGCTGTAAAAGTCACGTGACAGTTAGTTTTTATTCTTCATAGCTACAACAGATACATGGTAAAGTGTAACACTGTGAGAAGATACACTTTCTCAAAGTTATACAATCGTACTTTGTTAAAAACCGGTGATCAGAACGATCTTCTAGTGTTGTGATAACTGATAAGTATAATATAGTCGTAAAATATATTAAAAGTTCGATTTAATGAAATATTACGAAAAACACAAAAAACAAATCCTTCAACTTTGATGTCGAACATAAATAGTAATACCTATGTAGATATGTAGTTTACGCACGTAAGGCAGAACTACCCTCTACATAATTATAATCAAAACCTTAAAGACATTTTTATGACAGTGCTGCGTCTTCGAACGAAGATTTGGCCATTTTTGTACCAATTTATATATGGACCTTTTAAACTTACATAAAATGATGAATTTATTGTTAGGTTAATTTGTGCACAATATTTTGTTTTTGAATAAATATTTACACCGAATATGTATAAACGCTACATAAATGATCCCTCTCAATTTTTCCCTACTTCCTTATTAAAGTATCTGCTATTATCTTACTCTCACATTTTTTTTCTTGTTTCCCGCACGTTTCTCTTTTTCTTTCAACATATTGAATTTTTTATCGAAAAAATTATGAAATAACTACGGTGAAACGAAGATACTTTTGGTGCCAAAAGTACTCGTAAATTTTCACAATATCGGATAACGAATTTTTACCCATTCGATTTCTTTTGACGATTTATGACAAAAATTTATGTAACATTCGTAAATGAATTTCCCACAATTATGGCATTAATTTCGAAAAAAACATTATAAACCTTTAAAACTATGGTGAACTTTCGCGCAAGAAGGTAGCAAGCGTTACAATCGAGTGAAATAGTAATCGTTATTCCAGGTGAAAGATTCGATTTGACATTGGAAACAAATCAGGCATCGGGCAGATATTTGGTCAAAGTTCAGGGCATGGGAGAGTGCAAAGATCTGTTCCACGCGGCATCTTTAGACTACGAAGGGTCTTCGAAATCTTCGACGATTATCGGATCTGCGATTCGTTTGTCCGAGGATGACATCGTGTCGCTGCAAAAAGGCCACAAGTGTTACCAAGTGTCTAGAGGCATACTGTGTTCCCTGGATACGAGAGGATTCGCTGACAAGTCGATCCAGAATCACCCCGGCGAAACAGTTTATGTTTCCTTCGACGTCAACACCCTGGGCGACATCACCGACGAAATGACTGACTTCAAATACAACATTTATGGCTTTAGCCACTATCCCACGTACCTGAGTGAGTATTAGAAGGAGATTTTGTCGAGGAGCCATTCCCTTGAAAATCCGATTATTTATTCCAATTCATTAGCCTTGATTTCGGGTGATTTGCGCTGATTTTCACCTTATCACGTGGTTTTCGTTGATTTTCAACGTTACAGGTGATTTCCATCAATTTCTGATATTGCGCTTGATTTCCGATGGTTTCCGAGTGTTTCAGGCACGATTTTCAGTATTTTCCGGGTTCGATAGAATCACAAAAAATCACAAAAAATTGCTAAAAACCAACTAGAATGCTCGGAAATCATTAAAAACTAGAAATCAACTGAAGCGCATAATAATACAGAAATCAATAGAATATTAGAATGTTGAAATCATTTGGCCTTTACTGCAAAATCACCAACGATTTGCACGATTCTTAACGCTTTTCGTACGATTGCTTCAACGTTAGCATGTGATATTCCATGTAATTTGCAATGATTTCGAATGATTTCAGTTACCGCCCGATTAATTCCGCGTTATTTCAATTACATTTCAATGCTTGAAGTTCTTTTGATTTACAATAATTTGAATGTCAACTTAAATTTACGATTACCCGGAGCTAATCGCTCCTCGATTTTGCCGTCAATCGGTTCATATTGCAACGTCGAATATGGAGCATTTTAATATAATTAGTGTTTGGAATCAGGTCTGTCGACGACTGAGGCAAGAATTCCTCAAATCAATGGGATGACATTCAGATATCCTCCATCCCCGATACTCAGTCAGCCGGAAAACACGCCGGATGATATTCTCTGCTCACTCGAGGCGAAGTCTGAGTTTTGCGAAAACACACCCCGGTTCTGCGAGTGTCTACAAATCTTCGAAGTGCCTATTAACGAGACAGTCGAATTAGTCATCATAGACGAAGGTGAGAGATGTACAATATCGATGACGGCTAGTTGCGCTAATTAATGGCCGGTCGCAATACGTTTCTAGAGTTTTACGTTTTTGACAGTCTGCACTTTCGAACGTGCCTCAATCATTTTTCCTTCTTGTTTCCAGGATTTGGTGGAAACGCTTCCCAGACCTTTCACGTCCACGGTTACCAGCTGAGTGTCGTTGGCGCTGATAGCTTCGAAAAGCCCGTGACGAAGGCAGAGGTCAAAGCTCTTGATCTCAGTCAAGGATTGCCCCGGAACTTGTCGAATCCTCCGAAGAAAGATACTTTTACAGTTCCTAACAAGGGTTACGCCATTGTTCGTTTCCGTACTGATAATATTGGTGTGTTTTTGTTTATACTAGCTTACAGTTAAATCAACGATACTTAAAAAAATTTAATTCTCAGAATGACGAAGAAATTAACTCGAGCGTTTATATTTGTAACAAAAAAAGTTAGACCCGTATTTACGCGTAAAGGGATAGAAAATTAATTTACGGCCATTTTTTTTTTTTAGGATACTGGCTCTGGGAGGCAAGAAGCACTGGAATATCACCTACGACGTCCAGTCCTGGTATGCAATTTTTGATGCAGGTCGGTTCCCGCGAAAACATGCCGACAGTACCAATAGATTTTCCGTCATGTGGGAATAATAAAAAACCGGATATGATATTTGAGATTAATTAAATAAAATTATGCATAATTATTATTTAGATTCTTAAATTGTACATTTATATACATTCTATTTATTCATTGTTCTGTAATTTATACATGTTCCATGTAACAGTTAGTAAACAATGCAGGCATTTAATTTTGCAGTGTAGTTAAAAAAAAGTATTTTACTCACTTTAGTCTCTCAGTTTAAAGTATCTCGAAACTTGGAAGTAAGAAGTCAAAGCGTTTCTTCAGTCAACGCTGAAAGAGTCAAGTTTTTGTACAAGGAATTAAAAAAATTCTACCTATTTATATGCGGCTGATGTAGTTCATCAATTCCACACCGGGGCGTTATATTTTTGACTAGCCGGTGACGCTGTCTTGCATAAAATTTATAAATCATAAAATACAATGGAATAGTTTCCAAGTGATTTGTGACTGTGCGTAGGCAACCATCAATTCACAAGCGTTAAGGAGTACAGAAATTGCCTACATACAGGCGTACACCGAAATATATGCATTGTTATGCTTAAGGTAAACATTTTTTAAGTTTTTTCATTACTACTTATGTAAGGTTTGATACTCGAAAACAATAGTGCTAAAGCTCAAATTTGAATTCACAAATCATCCTTCTACCAATAAGTAACACAATCGAGCTTGGACACGGAATAAAATAGAAATGATCTTAAACGCCACTCAAGATGTATTAGACATATGCGGACACACCTCGTTTGGACAAAAGGGACCAGGCATTGAAAAATTTCGAATTTTTTCATCTCTTTTTCATATCCTGTTACTATAATCTCTACCAAACATTTTGGCGCAAGAAAAACTGAAAAATTCGCAATATTGAGCTCAGGGGGACTCGGAAGGCTTTGACGATTGAAAATGGAGTAAACATTCAATACACGCTTATGATAAATTGAAAAAACACACCTAATTTTCCTCATTTTCAAGATATTTGTCACATGTTTGTCGATGAAAATCAGTGGTATTAGTAAAAAACTATGAATAATTAAGGATGATATTGAGCGTTGAAGACAACCGTGAGTCTAAAGTTTGGGCGTAGTATGTATATTCGCACATTTTTTTCGCAAAACAACGTCTTTCGTTAGTTTTGCCATGATAATTGAAGAACGCGGTATTGCCTTTATCTTAATGAAGATATCAACTTTTTATACAAAGTGACCCAACACCTATGTAAAAAGAAATGTATTATTGTTGTCATTACAACAAATGTCATCCATTTTTCGTTATTTTTCAAATTTTAATTTTTTTAATTAGTATTTTTTCAAAAAAAATTCGTTCAGTCTGTAAAGGAACATCCCACGAAGAGAATGGCACTTGAAAATTGCCGAAAACTGTAACCGTTCAATCGGAATCGTGGCAATAAGGAAGCAGCGAATGACTCGCGTAGTCTTCTTTATCCGTCCATATCTCTCTGAAATATTTAGATTTTTGAAACTTCAACTGCTGAATTTTATAGCCAAAACTCCAATAAAAACGTTCTAAAAAAGAAAATGTATGTACGTTGTATCAGATGTTCACAAATGCGATGGAATTTTATCCCATTTTCGGCCTATTTTTGCTACCTAGTCCCGTAAAGATACCTGACTATAATTTCAGAAGAAATCCAGGCAACGTAACAAAAACAACGACGACCTTTGATCAATGATTTGATAAAAAATAACGCTGAGCTGTAGAAAAATGTTCAATGACTATTTTAGAAACTGATAATTATTCTGAAGTTTACCTCACGAATATTTGTATGATAAAATCTTTTTCCGAATCATATTAATCACTTGGTATTTTCTAAAAATCATCCGGTCGTACAGATAACTTTGTTTTTGACGTCCCCATCGTGATTTAATATTCCTCTAAGGTTCTCTGTCAAATTTTTAGCAACTTATCGTAGAATTTTGATATTTCGACCATTTCCATTGCATAGAATCAGGCTTCCGATTGCAGTTTCTGCATAAACAACCCTTTGTCGATGACAGGGGCGGCAGCTGTAACGCGCAGCTTACACCGGTATTAAGATCCAAGATACAACGAGTCTGCACCCGGTATCGGTGGTTCCAGAAAGCGCAAGTGGATCAAGGTTGACGGACTGCTCGAAACTGGTTCAGCTCTCGTTGTTTAATACAATTCATCGGGCCATACAATACGCCCAAAGCTCATGGGCGTGGCCATATTAGGTAACCCTTGGTCGTGGAGAAAGTGCAGGCGATTGAGCCAGGGAACGGTGCCTAAGGGCATCGGCATCGGTTTGGCCGACTTAAATTGACATCGGCAGCGATGTCGGCGGCTACCGTTGTTCGTCGCTCTTTTTTCTCGCATTTCTGTAACAATAAAACGTCTCATTACCGTAATCGTTTATCTTCGATACGCATTTATGCGCAATTATGCGCAGAGACAACACGCCGGACTTGCACAATTGCACGGTGACCAGCATGGGAAAATATGCAGTGGACGAACAGACTTGTTCAACGGTATGAGATTTAATAACGACGTTCGGCAATTAGGTTACTAGTCAAATTTCAAGACAAGGCTAATTAGTACCTCTAATGGACTTGCAGGCATATATTTTTGAATATTACTTTTCTCAAATCTTAAGCAGTGATGGGACTGTTCAGGATTTGCGTATTAGACATGGATGGATATCATCGTTAGAAGCGTTTAGAGATCTTAACAAAAAATGATTTAATCACAGAATCCAGAAACTAAACACAAGCTATGATTATGTCGACCAATGATAATACGCACGTTTAGCTGTCACAGCAGGAAAGTATACTTCCATATTATGACAGAGTGAAGTCAGCTACACGTGCGTATTATCGGTGGCTGACATAATCGTACCAACATAACAACAGCGTGCAGAGCAGGTATCGCCAAACTTCTATTGATATTTAAGCGTGTAGTTGTAATAACAACTACCGGCGATATTTTTGAATACGATGTACTGTAGTCGGATTTAAAATTGATCTTCAAAGTCGATTATGGTATGCCTTATATTTGTAACAAATGAAAAAGTTACCATCATCAACAAGTTTCAATATAATCTACATCAAACCATAGTCTCCATTAGTTCGCGTTGAACGATTAATTTGAACTCGTTTCAAAATTGTGATATTCAGATGTTTTCATGGAATTTCATGAGATTTCTTCTTGCGTAATGTAATCTCATTCAAGCTTTGATCTTTCGTTCACAGAGCCTTTACCAAAACTGTCAAATTTAACACACGCAATGTAGTTGATTTATTAAATTACTATATATTTACACAAAATTCTGTCATTCTAGACTTCGTCAAATAAATCTAGTGTTGGTAGCCATAAGCGGGGGCGGCGTACTTCACGGGGGCTGGTGCGTATTTAGCGACGACGTGTCCGTGACCTGCAGGCTCCTTCTCGACGACGGCGTTGAATCCGTTGTGGGGGTCGGCCGTGTAGTGGACGACGCGACGAGTTCCGTCAGCCTCGATCAGGGAGTAGCTTCCCTCGACGGCGTCACCGTGACGGCTCTCCTGCTGGCTTTTGACGTCTCCGGTGTGCTCATCGTGCACGTCGTAGGAGTAGCTGTACTGGGGGTTGGGGTCGTAGTCGGCATCGACGGCCTTGGCGATGGGGGCGGCGTAGCCGTAGGCGGGGGTGGCATGGTAGGCCACGGGGGCGGGAGCGATGATTCCGGCGGTGGCAGCGGCCACGAGAGCAGCGAAGACGATCATCTGTAAATCGAAAACGGTGAGAGATGTATTCGAAACGATTTGAAAATTTTTCATCGAATGTATTACGAATTGGTTAGCGAAAATTCACCTTTTCTGGGTAACATGAAAACTTTGAACTGATTGTGTTCGGAACAAGGTTTAGTATAATAGAATTTCGAATTATACGAATAGTTTTATTGTAATTTATGATTTTTCTAGTTTTTCCAAAAATACAGTTTCTGCGAACAAAAATGAGGTTATAACATATATAGTGTTACGGTAAGTTAATAAGGAAGATGATTACTAATTTTTAAACACCTGCTTATCATCGTTATATAAACTGATTTATTTTGATTACATCAGGTCTAGTTTTTGTGTTACAGCTACTAACAGTAAAATTGAATGTTCATCGTTTTGACTTACGTTTTTTTATTCAGGGTGTTTTGTCATTTATTGCAACTAACTGGTATTTATTGTAAATAGCAAAACACCCCGAATCAAAAAAGGAAAGCCAAAACGACAAACATTCAATTTTACTGATAGTAGCTGTAAAGCACAAACTAGTCCTGGTCGAATCAAAATAGATACGGTTTTATAACGAAGGTAGATAGGTATGTAAAAATTAGTTAGGACTTTGCTTCTTACAAAATTTTGTCGACTATTGTTATCACCGACTAGTGAACTTGAATTCGCTGTCGATAAATTTACCAATGGTGTGGCCAGGCAGAGAAATTTTTTGTTAATATTTCAGCTCAAACTAGAGAGAACCGTATTTGTGAATCTAGCCTTGAGAAAAGTCTTCACCTCTAAAGGTATTTGTTTCAGCGGGTTTTTTAGGCTGAAAAATTATAACTCACCTTGGAAGCCATATTGTCTATTGAATGTCTTTGGAAAGAATATTAATTGCTGCAGAATTGACTCGAGATTATATACCAATCCGATAGTGCGCTTTCTCCCACCGAGTGTCCAACGGTATTTATTAACCATTATTCTCTCGCGATGCCAGAGTGATTATCTCGTTGTAGATATATCTATATCGTGGCAGCCGTGAATTGGCTGGCTTGCGATTGGCTAACAATTGGTTATTTCGTGGGCTAGCTGATCAATCTGGTCATTATGACACCGGCAGTCACGTCATTCTGTATTTCATTCTCCGCAACGATTGTTTGCCTGCAAAATAGATAATGCAGAGATTGATAAGCATCGAGATTTTGAGAAATTAAAGTGTAACAGAATGTCAGGATCATTCGATACTTTGTAACTGGCTCTACTTTTACACAGCTTTCACAAAAAATTTCAAAACGTTTTAATTTCAGTTCAAATTGACGTTTGAAGTGTAATAAATTAAAGATAAATGATCACAATATCTGAATAACCTCAGATTAGAAGAATGGTGGTAAAATTTGGCACGCTTGGATAATATTTCATTTTAGATCACCGAGGGGACTCTTTGCGTTCAAGCAGAGATATAGCAAGAGTTACAGCTTCGGCATCAATCTCAATCAATCACAGCAATCCGTGGTAGCATCGAAGCTGTCAGTCTTTCCTTTAGAGATCCTAAGCTCAGTCGGAACACGTGGCAGCTGAAATTGCAGCTCCAGTGGTTAAGCATCAGCTTACATGACGGCAGAATAAGAATCGAATTCATGGAAAAGGCATCCGTCATCAAAATCGTGGAGAAGGAAAGAGATCCAAACAGATGGGCTTGAAAATTAAACTTCGCAATTCCTGTCTATCTAGTAATAAACACTAAGCAATCCATGGTGCCTTTCACATAATACGAGCATGTTCGAGTGCATCATAAACACGAACTGCACAGTCTTGTGGATTATTCGACTCTGTCACAGTGACCAATAAGTTTTTCAAAAAGTAATCTAACAACTTACGACTGTTGTTGAGTTGTGGAGACGAAAATTCTGCAAATATATATTCTGGTTTACACCAGCCTAATGGCATTCAATTTTTATTCCACGACGATGGCTTTCTTTATCGAAGAAACAAAGTCTGAGGCTAGCTTTCCGCATTGCACGATCGACTTCGAGATAGTTTGTATTATCGCAATCGTGTAATTGCTCCGGCCTTATGCGAGAGTGGATAAATTACACCCTTTCCGAATGTGTCGGACAGTCGATTAGCCATAATTTAGATCCAGGTAAGACGGAGTAATTAATTCTGTGACATAACGCCGTACAGTGTAACACATACGCACACTTTGCGCGGCGTTGAAATTTGATCCACTTTTCGCTTACCAGATTGCATAACGCCCAAACGAATCGATCCACCCGGGGCCATAAGTCCCGCTTTCTTCTTGTCGATGGCGGCTCCTTGTAGAGCCAGCTTCGCACCGGACTCGGGAGTGCGATCAGCTGTAACAAGAGGAGATCTGGACCATTGATAACCGGCGGCAACGTGTGCCCAACTTGTTACATGACTTTGTATTACGTTGTGATCAAGGCCGTCCTTCGATGCTAAGCGGTCTTCAGGACTTTTGAATCGTAATTGATGCGAGCAGGTGAATCGCCACTTGTAGCGCCAACGATCGTGTCGCTTTGGTCCTCATGAAGTTCTCGGTCAACTGCTTACGGTAATTAAAATTGCGCGCGGTAAGTTGCGTAGAAATTTTCTCTCGGTGATATTTCAATGTGTGAACTGTGACGCGGTATTGCGTTAATTTCAAACCTGTGTAAATTACGTACAAGTTTTTTTTTTTCTGGGGTAAAAATTAACGTTTTCAGGTGACGAAATTTTCAAGGAATTTGATAGTACTTCGGTATACGGAAATGTCGTCCGATTTTCAATATAGCGATGGTAAATTTGATTACATAGAATTTTCACGAGCATGTCTGATAAAACATGAAAAACTGATTCGACGTGTAAGTTGCGCTAATTTCTTTCGAAAGTTATCAATTTTTGTGAGATAATTTCACGATTACGAAACAGTTGGTAGTCGCAATCAAACGGACTTCTATTTTTTCTTATTTATTTCATATCTTTTATCAATTTTAGTCAGTTAATTACTTTCAAAGAAACACTGTAAGTTACGTTTTAAAAATAGCTACAGATATTGGGGAATTTCAATAATTGCGATTCTTCTAACGATGCTCCACTACATTTGTTCTTCGCAATCGACGTTAAAGTTCATTTTATTGTTCGTCGCATGATTTTGTACCAGTTCACAGATAGTAACATTTAAGAATAATTTCTAGCTCCTTTTATCCCATAATCTGCGGTGTCGAAGTGACCAGTACTTCATTTTGTTCTATTCAAATAAATATCCACGACGTCAGATTTCAAAAAGGAGTCGTAACAGGTATCAGTTTCTCAGAAAAGGCTGAAAGATGCAACCACGTTTTGAGTAGCGACCGTCCATGTCTTGGTCGGTATAATTTACGCAGAGATCATTATGGCGGAGATGTTTTCCCTCCACAATACATCTCATTTCTCATTGCTTCACCTTCAAATTTTGGTCGATGCATATAGCGGCTAGGAGAAAGCGAAAGAAATGTCTTCTTCGTTATATCCTGTAATAAATACACATGACGTAATTAACAATATCTTTCAATCAATTTAATACCCTGCAATACCGTAATGACCTATAATTATAACGTGTATGATTATATGTCATATGATATAGTGAATACATGTAACAGTCACATTTAGTATACGACTGTACGTCCCTGAAGAATTGAAACTTCACTTGCTCATCTAGGAACGTAAAGTTGGGGTCCTATAAAAAATTCTTTCGGGTGATGTTTCAGGATTTCAGAATGAAATGTCTGAGCCTGTATAGGGAAAACTGATTTTTAAATTGACATTTTTTCACTTCGCTCTAACGGCCCTACAGATGGCGAGATTCATGCTATTTCTAACTTGAATGGACAATCTCTCTTCACGGAAAGAATCTGTCACAGACACTCAAATTCTGCTGTCATCTTCGAGGCGCATTGTAACTGGCATGAGAGACATGACAGCGTGTACAAAGTACAACATCGATATGACGACGGTAAATTATGTAATTATTACAATTGCTCTTCATGTATAATCCATTACAGCAGCTTGATTGTTCCAGCTGCAAAAATTTAATGTAAAATCGAAGTATTTTCGATACGACGCATACACGGCAGTATTGCGATGTGTTTGACTCTATTGTACTGTTTCAGCTACATTTCGTCTTCGGTTTCGATATTTCTATAGAGTTTGTACGTTCATACAATTATACGCTCCAGAAGCGTTGGTAGCACCTGTAGTGTTCAATTTTTTTCCGGTATAAAGATGAAAAAGTCACTTTTAGACGGTTGATTTCAATCCGTCAATCGTCACTTTATACGGCTAACTTCGGGACTGTCTTATAAAGTCTTTATACGGCAGTGCTGACTTCTGTTGCGCGGGCCGACACTCGAATCTCAAATGACTTTAAAATGACTTCATTCTTTGCCGGAACAGTGATCGTAATGAGAAAGAATAGCAACGGATACTAAACCTTCTGGTAAAAGTTAATTTAAAAAAAAACTAATTTTCATTTTCTACCTCAAAACTATGTTTTTCTATCGTGGTAAAAAATGAAAATAGTTAAGGACCGAGCGGTAATCGGGGCTAAAAATTTCTCTCAGTGTACCTACTTTGCGGTTTTATTCCGATTCCAGTAATAGGATCTCTCAGCTGCTATCACGATAACCAAATAAACTATTGAAGGGTGTAGTACGGTGGGTTCGTCAGCAAATCATAATTAATATCTTAGAACAGGTTTATTTTTCACATAATAAATAAATATCCATTGTACAGGTTATAGCGGGAGCTTAATGGTGGTAGCCGTAGCTGGGGGCAGAGTAGCTGACGTGGGCAGCGGGGGCGGCGTAACCGTGAGAGACGGGGGCGGCGTAAGCGTGAGCCACGGGGGCGGCGTAGGCATGAGCGACGGGGGCGGCGTAGGCGTGAGCGACGGGGGCGGCGACCTTGACGGCGGGGGCGTACTTGGGGTAGGCGGGGGCGGCGTACTTGGCGACGACGGGGTGAGCGTTGGGTGTTCCCTCCTTCTCAACGACGGCGTTGAATCCGTTGTGGGGGTCGGCGGTGTAGTGAACGATGCGACGGGTTCCGTCAGCCTCGATCAGGGAGTAGCTTCCCTCGACGACGTCACCGTGACGGCTCTCCTGCTGGCTCTTGACGTCTCCGGTGTGCTCATCGTGCACGTCGTAGGAGTAGCTGTACTGGGGGTTGTGGTCGTAGTCGGCGTCGATGGTCTTGACGACGGCCTTGGCGATGGGGGCGGCGTAGCCGTAAGCGGGGCCGGCGTGGTAGGCCACGGGGGCGGGAGCGATGACTCCGGCGTTGGCGGCGGCCACGAGGGCGGCGAGGGCGATGAGCTGGAATGAAATATTCGTTATTCAAGGGACACCGTGAAGAGTTGACACAACTATACATATATGAATGTTTCCCTAAACATTTCCAATCCCTACTGGATAGAGAAACGGATGGTTTGAATTTTTTTCGAGATTCGTTTGTAACGAAGAGTGAAACGTATCGGTAGAAATCCGAAGTGTCATCTACTCGTGATAGTATTCCGGAACAGTGATTGGCGCTTATGTAAATTCTATGTGACTTTAAGTTTAGTCGATGTATTAAAAAGTAAGCCATGTTTTGTCTTTTCAATTGAATTCACCTTTTCGTAAGAATCTGTGTGTACCCCGTTTTGCACGAAATAAATATTACGTTTTTCGTCACGAATTATAACTTTGATCCATGTATTCTCATCTATCTAAATATAGATAGTAAGACTTTGGGAGACATTGGTCCATTTGGAAAAGAGAACGAATAATGTGTTCAGTTTTGTAAATCGAAATATCGTACAATTCGTAAAGATTTAGTTTAACTCGTAGATCGCGTCTTACAAAGAATTTTCAAATATGTTTGATTCATTGGAATACCGTATTTTTTTGCTATTCTGTTTTTCTAACTACTCTTTAAATTGTTATATATCCACGCTGATTCTTTTATTTTAACCAAGAAAATTGTGAACTGATCAATTTTATCGACAATAAAATGGTGCAGTGGATTCTTACCTTGAAGGCCATGTTGATCGAGGGAATTGAGTTGGATCAAGTGATGTTTAGAGACTAGCTACACGGGTTTATATACCGCCGAAAATGAAACGAGATTCGTGGGGCCCGCCCCTCCAAAGTGTAAAATTCTTGATCGCGAGGTCCATTCCCTAGGCGGTAGGCTAAGTGATAGTCTCAAGTGTATCAAAGAGACGTGAGGCGGGTTACGTTGCGATCCCGTTGACAGCCGGAACGTAGGAGTCGGACATACCTGGAACGGAGCCTGTACCTTTGACAGAGCGAAATTATACTCGGATGCATAATTAATTGAGCTGATAATTTACGTAATAGGGTATTTCTGTTGTATAATAGTCACGGCGAAATTTTTTTTTTTTCTTCACACACGTAGTGACACAAATGTTTAATGTGAATTCGCAGAGACTCGCTTACATGCAACGGACCTCGTCGATGCGATTACGCGTAGCACCGGTTAAGTTTGAGCAAGGTGTTCTGCATAAGATATATGACGAACGACACTGGATAGATGTTTCCTAATAGATTCTAACATTGTACAGTTCCCCGGGTAGGGTACAACTGTCAATCAATAATATTATAGCCTTAGGAATTAGGCAACTCGAATTGCCCTGAATACTTTTCCTCAATCTATGATCTACATCTAGATCTGCATAATCGCGTTGTACAAGGTATACGTACGTACTCGGTACCCAGCACTCGAGAATTACGCCCCCGTTTGACATAGATCGAGAAATTAGAGTACCGTCATTTTAAAGCGTTCGATTAATCAATTTTCAATTATCCAAGCACATCAAAGGACTTTAATTCTCGGGAATAAATACACTGACAAAGACTTCGATTAACCTAGTGTTGCTATATCGAGTCCAAGGTGCTGGAACGAGGCCAGACTACAATCACACTGTGAAAACGAACCTGTGCAATACAACAGACCCGACTCATATAACGATTGTCATTTGATAATATGCAGGCATTCGGTGCGAAGCGCAAATTGTGACAGAATCGCAGGGTCTGGTAGCCGGTAGGGGACGCAAATTATGTAGAGCAAGTGCAAATGTCAATTTTTGTTAATAGCCTTGGGGTATAACTGCTGTTTTACAGTGGCCCACACGGCGGCCAGAAGGACTGGAATGCCAATAACGCTGACTGGCAATCGCGCCGAAGGGGGGCCTCTTATAAAAACGGTCTCGATTTCGAAGCTGTCACTATCGAACAGTCATTCAACCGACTAAGTAGCCATGGCTTTCAAAGTAAGCTGATTATCGGTGGTTTCAAACTATCAAAATTCTATTCTACCGGGTTGTTTCCGTCACTCGCCCCATAGGAACCCCATAGTATAGGCAAATCCAAAGTTCACTCTGAGTAGCTCCGAGGTGTTTAACAAAAGAGCAGCGGAGCTGCTCAGGGTAACCGTGTACTCTGATTTGCCTACATTCAGGGGCCCCTATGGCTCGCATCACGGAAATAAACCGGTATTCATACAACTCTTACAAAAATCGTTTTCGTGAAAATTATTTTACATTTGAGGAGATTAGTAGATCCCTAAAATATAACGTCGACATTGCATTTGACACTCGTTCACACCCTAAATTTACTCTTCAGCTCATCGCCCTCGCCGCCCTAGTGGCCGCCGCCAACGCCGGAGTCATCGCTCCCGCCCCCGTGGCCTACCACGCTGCCCCCGCTTACGGCTACGCCGCCCCCATCGCCAAGGCCGTCGTCAAGACCATCGACGCTGACTACGACCCCAACCCCCAGTACAGCTACTCCTACGACGTCCATGACTCGATCACCGGAGACGTCAAGAGCCAGGAGGAGACCCGCAACGGAGACGCCGTCCAGGGTAGCTACTCCCTGATCGAAGCTGACGGAACCCGTCGCATCGTCCACTACACCGCTGACCCCCACAACGGATTCAACGCCGTCGTTGAGAAGGAGGGAACACCCAACGCTCACCCCGTCGTCGCCAAGTACGCCGCCCCCGCCTACCCCAAGTACGCCCCCGCCGTCAAGGTCGCCGCCCCCGTCGCTCACGCCTACGCTGCCCCCGTCGCTCATGCCTACGCCGCCCCCGTGGCTCACGCTTACGCCGCCCCCGTCTCTCACGGTTACGCCGCCCCCGCTGCCCACGTCAGCTACTCTGCCCCTTCTCACGGATACCAACACTAATTCAACCCGTTACGACGCTAGCTATTTATTCTAAATATATGAATTAATTTAAATCGTACACCTTGACCATGTGCTTTTATCTTGTTACCGCACCTCTCCTTTTGGTTCTATTCTAACGCACCTGGTAACACACCACTGTGTAATGGTGGTATTGTTGAAATTCACGAAAATTGGACTACTTCAGAACAATTTTTTTTAACAATTCGACAATTCTACATTAGATAGTGTTGGATTGATACCAAATTATATTCTGTGGTGATTAACACCGTATTTTTTCCAATGTATTCGGCTGGAGTGAAAAGTAATTTCATGTTGGCCTAGCGAATTCCGATAGACTTACAATTAGAAATGTTTACAAAGCACTTATATATAGTTGCTCTCTATCTTCCAATCATTAATTTTCAATTATGATCTTGATGACTTTTACTCAATCCTTCGATCAGTGGGCATTTAACTCGCCAGAAATTGTTGTCTGTAATATTCTTGCGTTCAACGAGGGACGGATCGACGTTTAGGAATGATCAATTCTGTTCGCCATTTTCATGTAACGTTAAGTTACGGTAAAATCAGTTTCTAAACAGTCTGAGAATCTATAAAATATCAGGAAGGATTCTATCGTGTCTTTCACTACCTAAACAGTCAAAATCCATATCCATCGGTACAGTCATAATATTTCGGCACATGCATACATTTGCTCCAACAGTATTGAAACAAGAAACCCGTCGATTCGCTTTCGAATGAGAATCGAATCACCAGCTGAGTGACTGCCCGGGTTTGTCCTACGTTGAATTCTCAACATAACTATTTATCACCTACAATTAGCTTGATAGTTGAAAGAATCGTGTCTAATTCTTTCCTACAGTTTAAACGCACGAGGTATGAATTCCGAAGAAAGTTACCCTCGCACTACGATAAAAACAGGCTCCAAGGTTAACTAAAAAAATATTTTTTTATTGAATAAATAGGTTTCCAAGTGGTCAAATTAGCTAATCAATGTTGATATCCGTATGCGGGAGCGTCGAAGGGGCCGCGAGGTGTGGAGGCCGAAAATCCGGTGTGTTCAGCGGGTGAGGTGAAGCCCTGAGGAGGGTGAGTGGCGGGTGTTCCGTATTTCCCGGTGACAGAAGCTGGGGTGTAGTTCTCGGTCGGCTGAGGATGGGGGACGCCTTCCTTGTGGACGACGGCGTTGAAACCGTTGTGAGCGTCGGCTGTGTACTCGACGATGCGACGAGTTCCGTCGGCCTCGATCAGGGAGTAGCTGCCCTCGACGACGTCGCCGCGGCGGGTTTCCTGCTGGCTCTTAACATCGCCGGTGTTCTCGTCGTGAACGTTGTACGAGTAGCTGTACTCGGGATTGGGATTGTAGTCGGCGTCGACGTCGTGCACCTCGTTCTTGACGATCGGCGAGTTGTAGGACTGCTGGTTGTAGCTCTGGCTGTTAGGCACGAAGACGGGAGTCGGACGGGGGAAGGGCGAGGATCCGTGGGAGTAGCTCGATGTCGTTTGGGTGAAGTCGCCCCCGGTCGAATGCCCGAAGCCTGGGGCGGGACGGGCGAAGTTTATCGCACTGTGGGAGAAGCCGGTCGAACCGTGGCTGAAGTCACTTCCGCTTTGGCCGTAGCTCGGGGTGGTCTGACTGTAGCTCGGAGTGCTCGAAGCGTACTCGCTCGAGACGTGGGGGTAGCTCGGGGTCGTGTGGCCGAAGTCGTTCCCGGCGTGAGCGTAGTCGGGAGTCGTCTGAGCGAATTCGTTTCCGCCGTGACTGTAGTCGGGTGTGGACTGCGCGAACTCGTTCGAGGGACGAGAATTATACTCCCCGGTTGTCTGGGCGTACTCGTTAACGGCGTAAGCGTGGCCGGAGTGGCCAAAGTCGCTGGGGCTGCTGGGGGTGTTGAAGCCGTGGGGTCCCACTCGGGAGAAGTCGTTTCCGGCGTGGGGATAGTCGGGGGTGGTCTGGGGATAGTCGTTGTCGTTGCTGTAACCGGAAGCGCCCTGGAAGCCCTGGGGACCGGATGGAATCAGGCCGGCCGCGGCGACCGCCACGAGAGTGCAGAACAGGGCTGACAACTGAAGAGAGAAAATGTTTACTTATGTGTAAGAAGAACATGCTTACGTTAATGTTTCACGAGTATTAAGTTCGTTTGAGAATTAATACAATTCAAAATTCATTGTGCCGGAGTTGAGGAACTTCCTTCCCGATAAGAATACACGCAGTATTTTGAAAGTTTCATAACTTTCGTACAAGTTCTCTAGAATTTTTTAAAATTACCGCAGGTGTTCTATAGTACTTGTTGTACTTGCTGTGATATATTTGAAAATTTTATTTCGGAAGAAATTACAAGATCAAACGTATTTCACCGTTGACGAACCACCTTAACAAGCTCCGACTCACCTTGAAGGCCATGATGAGACTGATTGGAGAGGACCAAGTGATGTCTGGTCATAAATTCGCCACCTTTATATACGCCCACGATTTACCCCCCTCTCAGTTCCTAACCGCAGACAAGCTTGCATATAGAATTCTCTCTTGATCTCTGTACACTGTGTAACTTTAGAGCAAGTACTATATACACTTCGAGAAATATTATCATTATTTGAACAGGAGACAAAAACGGTTTCGTGTATTCGTTCGCCGACTGTCATAAACGTTGCACAGTTTAGTTTGTAATCGTGATTTTGGTCAATCTTTGATCAAGCTGTTAAACTCGCGAATGAGAAACTCTCGCAGGATTCTTCTTCGGTCGTATCAGCGTCGTAACCGTCGACGCATTATGTCGTATCCAAGATGTTAAAAAAGTATCTAAAATCGTTTTTTCTAATCATTGTAATATCTAAGTTGCTTCGTTCGTCAGAAAAGAGTAACTGCTAGGTTGCGAGTAAAAATGATGGTAGTATTTGGCCTCGGATCGAGCTGTGAAGTTGATTGCAGAAAGCATCAGAGCATCCCTTGATGAAAGAGCGCGAACCTAAAATTAAGCAATCGCGAAGGGATTTTTCTGATCGGCTTACATCATTACTTTGCATTGTTACATTTATCTGTGGGCTAAATCTAGACCGAAAGAACTGACATTGAGACCACATACATATAGTTCACAGGTATGGATCAGGTGACCAGCGAACCAATAAAACTTTTTATGAATTTCCTTCTCCGGCCTGCATGGGGTGTAGGATTCGTATTTCATCGACTGACATGGACAGTGTGTACTGTATTTCGATTGAAACAAAACGAGCAGCGCAAAGTCCTCTCTGAAATTGACCGCATTCTAATCGAAGGAGCTTAGACACTTCGGCTAACGGCTCTGTAGCCGTAAGTCAATGGTATGGCATCCATTAGACGTGGTGAAAAAAATTGGTGAAAAGAAAGGCGTTTCATTGCGTTGAAGCCTATAAGCAATATTACCGGGTTAGATGTGCGTATGTAAGTACTTAAAATTGCCGGATAAAATGTGATGACGTAAAGATTTTTAGAGCCGTTGAATTCATCGGCTTACATACGTTTTGACGTATTTGACGAGTCATTAAATCTGGACTAATCGAAAATTCCGCCAGGAGGAATTGTTGGGCGTGTTGCGGATACTTTCGAGCAGTGAAACTCGGACTTTTTTCTGAATTTAATTTGGCCGGGAAACGTTACGTCTTTCTGCCAATGTAAGAAGGGTTTTCGACTACGTGGGACCATGAAATTGAACAATGCTACCTTGTGGTTTGTGTTTAATTAAACGGGGAGGGTGATATGTGGAGCAAGTGCAAACGTCAATTTTTATCGATGTGTATAGCCTCGGGAGCTGGGGCGTTGTATAACAATACCTGCAATTACAAAAGCAATTCTTGTCATCGAAAAGAGGGGGGTCTCCTGTTATAAAAACCGCATCGATTTTCGAGCTACCACTAACGCACAGTCATTCGACCGATCAAGTAGCCATGGCTCTCCAAGTAAGCTGAACATTTACGTAAACTTATTATTAATTTGTGGATTAAACGATTCGAGACACTGTATCAAATCGGCGAAAAAAACCTCGACGATTTCGATTCTCAGATTCGATTTCTTAAGTTTTTGGTTTCTCTCTTCAATGTATGAGCCGAGAAAAATAAACGTCCGACCGTTTTGCACTTTTAACTAGCTTCAAAAATTATCGGCGCTGCCTTTTTTTCTCGATCAGCTTTCAATTACCTAAAGACTTTGTGTAACTTGTTAAAAGGCTGGATATTTAACAATAATTATTTACCGAATGCTTATAGATTATGGATATGATACGACAAATTTCTGATGGGACTAATTATAATGTAATATTTCAAAAATCTACGAATTGCACAGGTCACAGTGAATTTTTTAAATTCAATCTTCTCTAGAGTTTGATTTCTTGTGATTTTATGTATTCCTGCATGAATTTTTATAATTGACTGCTCGTCAAGTTTTGTTGAAACAAGGAGAATTAAATAGATTATACACGACTCAATCCCAGTGAAAATATAATTTAGCATGCGAAAATATCGATAAAAATAATATTAGAAATGAAATTGCTTCGCTCAACTTTGAGCGACATATTCGATTATTAATTATGGTTTCAGTGATGATCAGACCTGATTGTCAATTTCAAAGCTGCAACCTGTGTTCTTAATTTTGACCGATTCATACAGCATAGCTATTGAAACACTGCCAGGTTTAATTGTTTTAAATTTTTAGATCATGATTTATCTGGATTCTGAGTTCCCTGAATTTTAGATTTTCAATATTCTACAAAGTCTGCAGATTCTGTGTTTTCCTGATTCTCATACTCCTGCAACAAAATAGATTTTCGAGATTCTCCAGATTTTCAAAATTCAACAACTTAGCAGATATGTAATTAGTTAATTTTGAACTTTATATATTTTCTTACTCTTGTGACCTCCCCCCCCTCCATTATACATTTTGAATTCATACAACAGATTACTCGAAATTTTTCGCACTCTATTGTCATGAAATTCCCTATCTTTCACCAGTCACGAAAATCTGCTACATCGATTTATCGTCTAAAAATTTCTTCCTCAGATTGTGCTCCTCGCCTCTCTTATGGCTGTCGCTACAGCCGCCCCCCAATCGCTCCCAACCGCCCCCAACTACGGTCACAGTGCATCCGCGTACACCGAGGATATGAAACCCGTCGACGCAGATTACGACTCGAATCCGGAGTACAGTTTTTCGTACGAGGTGCACGACGAGCTGTCCGGGGACGTGAAGAGCCACCAAGAAGCGAGACACGGCGACGTTGTCGAGGGCTTCTACACCCTGATCGAACCTGATGGCCACCGTCGGATCGTCGAGTACAAAGCCGACGGTCAGAGCGGATTCAATGCCGTTGTTCGTAGGGAACCTGTAGGTACTCGAAACGTCCACAATAATGGTGTCCAAACCGCAGGTTACAATGTAAACGATTACCAGCATTGAGTAACACATGTATATGTTATTCATAGATATTATTGTGTACTTTAGAAATAAACGGTTTTGCTATAAAACGTACGTATGTCGTGATTTTCTGCCGTTTATTGACCCATTTTTACGCACGATTGTAAAGCGGAGTGCCTTTGTTGTTATTGCGAAAAAATATTCTTTATATAGCGAGCGCATTTTTATCGCGTTTTTCCATCCGTGTTTTCCGTACATAAAGTACCCGTTTCTATGACGGCCGAGCGAGTCTGCGAATGGGCATGCGCGGAGAACAGCAAAGACCACTTTTAAGTCCTAGGAGTTGAAAGTGCCCGTTTCTGTACTGCGCGCATGCGCTGTAGCAGACAAATCTGACATTACGCGATCCTAACCTCAATTTCACGCTTTGTGAAAAAACGCTTAACATACTCTTGTCATATAAAGAATCGTGTGCGACAAGGAGGCAACGATCTTTTCGCTTCACGTACTAGCAATATTCGTCTTCGGCTCACCTACGAGTCATATTGCAAAATTATGTTCGACCCGAAAAAACTGAGCTTACCTCATTTTTAATACTGATGGTCTATGAAGCTTTCGAGGCTTCTGCCACATACGATTATCGAATTGCGATTTTTTGAACTGTTCAATTATATCGTGTACTTATCATAAATTACAGAGAAATGGCATGACACAATTTTAAGGGTACATCTAGGATTCAGTAAGAATGTGTTATGAAATTTTTGAAACTTCTGTACTACTTCCAGTTACGTATGTTCTGAATTTTGAACAAACGGTCATATCGATTCGAACGAAATTTGAGAAAAAACCTGCAATCTGTAGTTTCAGGATATTATTTAACGACTTTCTCTATACTTTGCAATGTATTATACTCTATTCACCGTTACTTATTTAGCTATAATTAAATCCAAAACCACTTGCAAAACGATTATTCAAATTGTTTTTTTTTTTTCATATATCTGTTTCACCACTTCGAAACTTTTCTCTTACGAAAATATGCGCCGATAATTTTCTCCCCTTTTCGAACACCTCAAAAATTAAACTGATTGTGAGCTGTTGAGGACTAGAAATGCGATCATCCGGTAGTGTCTGTAGCAAAAAAAACTAGAGATTTTAGTTCGACCGACTAGTTTCAATCGTACTCGGAACATTTTAAACTACTAGAGTTTTCACGAGTTCCTTCTGGGTTCCTGATACTCAACCACTCCAAGTGTCGCTCTGGTCCATATTGTTCAGTTACCTCGTATGATCCACGTTTTGACGTCCAACGCAATACGCTATAATTTGATACGATCGGATCTCGCCTGCGGTGCATGCATGGAGCGGTATTTAGTTACAGTTAGGTAGGTACTGTTAACGGACACATTGGGTTTACGCATTCACAAGAGTGCTGTTTGATTCATCGGTAAATAATGTCCCCAAAAGAGCCTGATAAACAAGTCGTTTACTGTTTGCTAACGATAAGGCTTTTAATAATTGTTAAAAGATGAAGTTAAAGACAGAGAGATTGATAGTTCTAACCCTCTTACAACAGGATATGAAGCGTACAGTAGACCTAATGGATGTTTATTATTATTAAAAAATGTCAAATAAGTTTAGCAATTGACTTCAAGTGGTCCTCTTATGTGAAATTAGTGAGTATTGAATGTTTAATTTTATGTTATACCCCTATTGTTCTTAATAATTGTTAGGCCACGTGTCCATAGTGGTTCCTCGTTGTTTTGGTCGCTAACAATCATACATCATACATAGTATTAAAGTTCGAAACCAAAGTTTGGATGTCGGATGTTCGGATGTTCAGAAAGTGACGTCACCCAACGTTTTTTTTTCTCTTGACGTCATCCATTTACAGTAATCGTCCACGACGAAAATCAGCTAGCCGAATTCCCCAGCCTGGAGACAACCGCGCAGTAGAGCGGACGGATGAGAATCGCGCTTCGCAGATTTTTAGTACCGGTTTCTCTACCTCCTGGTCCTGCGCTCCAGGTACGCTACCTGGTGAAACTCGACTTCCAGAACAAGCGTTCCGTAGTTCTGGCTGTCCAGGTCCTTGACATGGTGACTTATATTTTGACCCTCTGGACTAATTTTCAAGTTTACAAGTTTGATTGAAAACGTCGTGTTTTGTGCTATCAATCCAATATGCATGCTTCAGATAACATTTTGAATCGGAAAAAGAAACGAACGACCAGGATCAACAAATTGCAATTGGTGAGTGGTTGGCACTGTATACATACAGGAATACATGACAATAACTTCGTTCAATTGGAGATAGAATTGCTGTGCCTAGTGTTTCAAATCTGTCAGCACTTAGATGATTGTTCTGTGGTATTTTTTGACGAAATTTATTGTCATAAAATCACAATACGTTAAACTTACATGCATGTGTAAACGTGATTTGTAGCATTATATAGAAAAAATCTTAATGGCAGATTCGGTTTGCGTCACATGCAAAAAGACAGTGTTCATTCTGTATACTGTGAAGCAAATGCCAGAATTTTTAGGGGAGTCATCGTGCCCCAGTCTCTCCTACAATTATGACATCTGGTAAAACACTGACAACGAGTCAGCGAGCGCACGAGCACAAAATCCAGCTACGCTAGGCATCCGACCCCGAGCGAGCTTTAGCGAGCAAGTGTTTTCAAACTAGTTGATTATATACAACGTAAGTAATTTCAATGAATGTTAGATAATTCTAACGATGGCCCCCGCCAAAGGGCTGAAACTTCATCATCTACGGATGTGTTTTATCGTTTGACCTCGGGTATCAAGAAAAAATTCTTTCACATGATGCTATAAGGTCGAGTAACTCGTCTACATTATCTAAGAAACGTTTCACCAGATTTCAGGGCATTTGATGTGTAAGAGTTGACGTGTAGAGAAAAAAAGTATGCCTGATAGTATACTCATTGCCTTCCGGGTTTAAAATAATTTTAATCAATTCATGACCTCGTTTTTTTATTCTGGTATAAAGAGGAATTTTGAAAAAATGGCCAAACTTTGGGCTTTCAACAGTACAACTGAATTTCACTTTCACTGGAACATGTCGGTTCTGATCTTGTCTCTATCCGAGTGTCGATCTTAGTGTCCGATCAAATTCCTTATTACGTTATAAGCTATAGCTCTGAATGAGATCGGAAAGGTTATTTTGGGAACATCAAGAACATGAAATTTGGGTACAGTTGCGGAGTACAAGTATACTTATAAGAGGTATACGGTTGTTTAATGATATTGTAATCATTACTAATTCCAAATGCGTACGGCGCATTGCATGCTTAGTTTTCTTCTTTTGCTTGTGAATTACCACAGCGTTTGTTTTCCTGGCAATCTATACCTCGTTATACAACAGCTCTAGTGTATTTCACGATTCGGTATGGAAACGCAATTGGTGTACAAATCCGTGATTGTACAGTCGTGATAAAAATTAGAAACTATTTGACAGGTATTTTAAATTTTCAAAATGAATTACAAAAAATACGTAGAGATGCACTTAAAAACTATATCCATTTATTATAATTGCTAGTCTTAACCATGATCTTAGAATGGATGGAGCCTGAGATTAATAATTGGTGTCAATAAAAATAGGGTATTCACGTTCAAGATAGTGAAGAGAATCACTAAAAATTTAAGAAACTGACTAATCATTCCACATGATTGGACCTTAATATGTTTCTACACTTCATGATCAAGATACCGAAGAAGTGTATCAAATGTCCAAACGTTAATTAAAATCAAAACAAATGTGATGATGCATTACTTGTGTTATTTTAATACAGTGATAACCTCGGTGATAAAATCCTGATGAATTTAACGGGGAAAGAATTTTTACGTAACGGCGCGCATTAATAGTACAAAATTGTAATAGTTATCAGAGGTCAATTATTTTTCACTTTCCATTTGGTTTCAACTTAATACTTGCATGATTAGTCTAAAAAGTTCTTGTTTGCTATTAGATATCAAACATCGTCAGGACGTAGGAGTTGGAGAATGTAAAAACAATTAGATACCAATTAAAACTTTTATTTCAAACACAATAATTGTTGAACACATCTTCGAATCCATTCGAAAATCCTCGTCTTGGTTCTTTCTACAGTAACTCGTTCAACGGTCGAATGGTTAATTCGGTTATCTATTTTCATCAAAATAATGAACGACGTATTATGGCCATCGATGTACAAGAAACATAAGCTAGGAAAAGAGAACTGGGGAGTAAATTCTGACCTGGACGTTATGCGGTGTTCCTAGAACGTAGACGACGGCATTAGCGATGTCCTTAGGTTCGATGTAAGGTAGATCCTGCAAGGTTTCCAACTCGGCAGAGTCATATCCTGCCTTTTCTAGAATTTCCGTTCCTACCACGTTCCCTGGACTGATGCTCTGGTTTGGATGCAAAGATTAGTCATACCGGCAAAGTAAGAACGAGCAGAACAAACGTTTGGTAATACATCATCAAACTGATTATTGGTATTTATACCGACCGTTATTTTGATTTTAGCGTTGGTCACGGCGAGTTCTCTCCTTACGAGCTCAGTCAAGGCTGTCACCGCGTATTTAGTCGAGGACTCCGCACTCATGTTTATCGGCACGGCAGGAATCGAGTGCCCAGCAATGCTATTTGTTCCAAAAAACCCCAATCACACAGAAATCACTTGTTCGTGGAGTAGTAGAAAAAGCTTTTACAGCAAGTGGCGCCTTACACGCGATGAATATGGAAGGTGGAATCAGATTCGAATGCAACGGTTACCTGTTTATGTTGATGATATGACCAGGCACCTTCCGGCTCTGCATAGAAGCCACTGCCACTTGAATGGCTATTGCACCAGCCACGAAATTCACGTTCAACATATTTCGGAAGGAAGCGACGTCGTCGTCTGGAAATTGTTTCAAGGAACGGAGATGAGAACCATAAAGAGCTCGTTTTCTTCGGATGTATTGAGGGAAGCGTCACCGACCTAAGAATCTGGTTGCATTAACGACACCAGCGTTGTTGACCATGACATCGATGCCCCCAAATTCTGCCTCCACCCATTTCAAGGCGTCGAGAAGATCCTGGTCCTCGGTCACGTCGCACTCTTTCACGTAAAACTTTCCTTTCGCTCCTTTCAGACTCGCTGATAAAGTTTTCAGTTTCTCCAATCGCCTTGCGAATCCAACGACCAGGAGACCCTCCTTGACCAGAGCCTCCGTAATCGCTGCACCAATTCCAGCACTGGCACCGGTTACGACGGCAACTTTGCCAATCCAGCGATCCATGATTCCAACTCTAAAGAGACTACTGTGCGAAATGAAGAATCTCAGTTCTTTTAATGACTGTATTGCTAGTTTCTTGCGAGTCACGATAACTTTGCTCCATTTTTTTTGGTTGTTTTTGTTTGCACGACGATAAATTCCATCTCCTCTTTCGACCGATGATTATCACTTTTGATTATTATTAGTCATTTTATTCATTTCATTATATAAAACAGTCTTTGCTAAAAAAATTTAACCCAAGCACTATAGAGCCACAATTATTGTAACAATTAGCGTAAGAAGCGAAGTAAGGTTTTCAATTATTGTTTAATTGTTCTTATTCTCTCCAACACCATCTTCGGGATGACCGTCGTTATCTAATTACCTAGAAACTGTTTAGACTAATAATACAAGTATTAATGTTGCGCAAACTACGTAGGTCACAAGTTAAAAAAAAAATTAAAATTAAAAAATAATTGACCTTTGATAATTGTTGTCATTATTGTATTACTTATACACACCGTTACATAAAAATTCTTTCTCCGATCATTTGACAAATCATTACACTCCACTTTTCCACGAGCGGTAGCGTGACGCAATACTTGATAACCGTCGAAATCTACCAATTAAGGGGGTTGTCTCATTTTTATCCGCTAAATCGAGAGTTTTTTTTTATAACTGAAAAAAAAGACGAAACTGTGAAATCAATTATTGTAGAGAATCCACCCTTTGAGTTTGACAAGGCACCAATTCATAAAAGGAAAACTGTTTTACTTGGTGGTTCATTGAATGATGTTTACATGTGTACGAACTAAAGTGCCATTTGGTTTTTTATTTTAGACTACCAGAAGTGAAGATATTAGCGATACAAGCAGTTCCGTGAGGTTACGGATAGAGAGGGTCAGAACCGGGAATTTTTCATAAAAACGAGTGAAGATTTTTTTTTGAACACCTAAAATATTAATAAATATACCCTGAAAATTTGGAAATAATAATTGATTGCGGAGTTTCATTTTTTTTTTTTTGTTTTTTAATTACAAAAGAATTCTCACTTTGGTGGCGGAAAATGAGATACGCTCATTAAGTAATCAAGGGTATCAACCGGAACGTGAATGTAAGATTTATCGGAGAGCAAAGGTCATCATAACCTTATCACTGTGCATAAATAATGTTAGTAATGTAAACAAAAATATCCAAAGGCTACTGACGTATAGAAATACGTTATTGGCAGACGGTTTTATTGCTTATGATATACAAGAGTAAGTAATTTAAAATGAGATATAAACGAAAGGTACAATTTAGGGATGTCGACGTATTAACTTTGGCAAATTATTCTCTTTGATAACAATTACCTTATAATGCATTATTTTTCATCACAGAATTTCATACGATTTTCGATATTTCATCACAATCTTTTATCTGCAAGATCACCGTTCGATATCTCGAAGTGGAGGGTTGCGTAAGGTTCGAATGTTTGTATTTTTCAACTGCCTAGATTCCTTCGGATTGTTAAAAAAAAAAAAAAAAAATTATAAAAAAACAAGCGATAATCGTGTATGAAATCTGCTCAATAAGTCAAACAAGAGTCAAATGTGAGCTTCGTCACAAATTTTCGGCTGGACTTCGTCCCAGTCCGTTTGAGTCTATCTCACGATCGGTTTTTTTTTGACAATCAACAATTGTGATATTTATTAGCATCTGAATAGCCTGTTAAGCAGTGATAAAAAAAATATGACACCGGTTTCTGTTACTTTGAATATTCGAATCTCAAAACATCTATTGCTATATAATTTTACGCCTATGATTGATTTGCTGATAACCATAGTCAATAAATTAATTCTAATACACATCAATGAACAAGTTAGATTGTTACAAGCGTTTAGTCCGGGATCGTGGAGAAATTCGGTGTAGTCAATTACAAAAAATTATTATACGATCGGATCTTCCCCGTTTTCAGTCAAAAAGTGTATTCGGTGCAGTTCTCTACGATTTGGGTACCACGGAGGATATTCACATGAATGATTCTTATTGTATTGTTTCAACATTTGGAATAAGTTTCCTTTTTTTTGAATTCTACAATTGGTATTGACATGTTTTTCGTGCCAGGTAACGCAACGGACGCTTCACGCAGCTAGTGAAAAGGCTTTGACGTGAAAGTGACGTACAGATGCCTGCAAAGGCCATTTCTGTTTTCTAAGAAAAAATAAATAAATAAATAAACACATGAAAATAATTCAATAGCCGATAGAAAAGTTGTAGCAAACCGAATCGCCTTTTCACTGAATAATTTCCAATACCTTCAGTATCAGTGTCAGCATAAGACTCAGCATAAAAATGTTTCCCAAGCTACGAAGAAGCTACAGGAGTTTTCGTCATCGCTGAAGCTAAATAACTGATCGGTAACCACTAAGCTGGTTTACTAGAAAGCAAGTTTCGTCAAAAAGTATATATCTACATCTTCACGTAAGCGTACCAACTACTTTGGCCGTGTACATGATTATTTACAAGTTCAGCTGGCCTACGGATATAAGTATAATTGGCGACGATTCATTGCCGCAAATCTTGATGGAGATGTGAGTAATACCTTATATCACTAAATTGGAAGAGGGCGGGAGTACCCATAAGATCGAAAACCAAAGGCTAATTAACGTTTCCAAGAATCTCATTTTATTCCAATTAATAAATAGTTCGTCGAATGGTGAACGGCTTAGTGGTAGTAGCCGTAGGCGGGGGCGGCGTAGGCGGCGGGGGCGGCGTACTTGGCTACGACGGGGGCAGCGGCGTAGGCGACGGGGGCGGCGGCGTACTTGTGGACGACGGGGGCGGCGGCGTATTTGGCGACGACGGGGGCGGCCGCGTAGGCGACGGGGGCGGTGTAGGCAGCGGGGGCGGCGTACTTGGCAACGACGGGGGCGGCGGCGTAGGTGACGGGGGCGGCGGCGTAGGTGACGGGGGCGGCGTACTTAGCCACAACGGGGGCGGCAGCGTACTTGGCGACGACGGGGGCGGCGACGGCCTTGACGGCGACGGCTGCGGGTTCCTTGTGGACGACGGCGTTGAATCCGTTGTGGGGGTCGGCGGTGTAGTCGACGATGCGGCGGGTTCCGTCAGCCTCGATCAGGGAGTAGCTGCCCTGGACGACGTCTCCGTTCCTGGTCTCGGTCTGGCTCTTGGCGTCTCCGGTGATCGAGTCGTGGACGTCGTAGGAGTAGCTGTACTGGGGGTTGGGGTCGTAGTCGGCGTCGACGGTCTTGGTTACGACGGCCTTGGCGATGGGGGCGGCGTAGCCGTAGGCGGGGGCGGCGTGGTAGGCCAGGGGGGCGGGAGCCAGAACTCCGGCGTTGGCGGCGGCCACGAGGGCGAAGAGAGCGACGAACTGTAAATGAGTCGAGAGATTTTGTTCCGGTTAAATGCGTATGAAAAGTGCATTACGAAAAACGATATTTATAATTAGGAAGGAAGGAAGGAAAGAAACGCTTCTCATTCTCGGCAGCGTGAACGCACCATTTGTGGCCATTTCTTTAAGGGGAGACCGAAGTGCGCCAATCGTATTTTACAGATTGCTTCTCTCTAGAATAATGAAGTGATAGTATTTGCTATTGTAGACAAAATTTAACAACCAACCAAAACACTGAGTATATAGTTACAACAGATTCTCACTCACTTTGAGGTTATGGCACGCTACCGATATCTGAATAATCCCACGTTTCCCTTACTTTTACGACAATTTTCCGAACTTGTCTCAATTCTCACACAAGCGGATAAGCAAACATCGTCGTATTAAAAAAATTACAAACTATCCCATTGCTCCATAGGGAATAAAATTGTGAATTGTATTTTGTTCGTTTCGTTGGTACTCCGACCATCCCCTTAAGATCAGCAGCACCTCCGCAATCACCGCAGCGGTGTAAGTTTGCCAATTCGTTAAGCTAAGTGACAATTTTCTAATCAACGTTACACGTAACAGCGGTATAAAAAAAAAAAACGTTATAAATTAGAAAATCAAATAACTTAATACGAGAAAACGGGTCTTGAATCCAACGAATTATGTTATTTGAAAATTCGGCCGTACCTTGAATGCCATTGCGAATTTGCTGGATTGATCTGCGTCGTGCGAATGATGCCATTCGATCGAGCGAATTCGGTTTTTATACCCCGTCCGGGCTGTCAAGCAAGTGATGCAACGCGGTCAGTTCCCTGTCCAACAAGCTGCGTCGGCTTGCTTTAGAAATTTTATTTCGCGCCACACCCATCTCACTGCTTACTCCGTGAGCTCAGGGCGACAAGACTAGGCCGCGGCCTTGCCTCCGGTTACCTAATCCTTATAGCCACGCGGTACTCCCACAGCAGTTGATCTACTTAATCCCATTTCAATGTCAGCCGAGGCTCGTTGCGCCGTTATTAAAACGCGGAGAGTCGGACGATCCGGATGCTTCCGGTGAGACGATCGTCGCTTTAGCGAAATTAAAACGCCTGCATGAATACACGTACGACGGTGATTCTACCTGGGCATAAAACGATGCGGGTGAACTTTGTCAGATCTCGCTTGTAATCGAAGAAAGTTGTCCAGCTAGTTATATCAGATCTTGTAAGCGACCGTTATACGCATATGGAGCAATACGCAAACGTAAATCACGATCAAGCTGCGAATTAAATATATATATATATATACTGTAGTTCTGAACCAGGTCTCGCGCCGCGTAAGAAAAAAACGAAACAAAAGAAAAAAAAAAAATAAAAAATAAAAATTTCCACAAAATTTAACGACCAAATGAATTGCCGCCGAAATAGATCGTTATAATTCGCGATCGCGTAACGGCGAGTCTCTTATTAGATTTTTTACCGCGAAAGAAATACTTTTTAGAAATATTGCACTATTTTTTCTTTTTTTCTCTTCACTTTCAATTTTGTGTCGTCAATTTCTTAGAAATAACTCGATCAATAGATTCTGTTTGAAAATGTAGAATAAAAAACCGAGGACTCGGAGACAAGGTGTCGTAAATATTCACAAATTTTTGTCTTTGACTGTACTATTATATGCTTGACAAATATTGAATCTGATTCCACGGTCTTTTATTATCCGCGGTTGAAATATTTCCACAACTGAATCCAAAAACTATTCAGCCGATACGACATTAAGGATCCGAAGAAAAAAAAGGGAAAGCGATTTTGTTTGTTCCGATGGTTTTCTCCCTAAATTTCGTTTGATTCAATCCGAAGACAGCGGGAACAGGAAAGCTTTTACCGCACGCGAGGTACTTCAAAGTAAATTTATTCACCCTCTCTCCATCTTTTTCTTGCTTGTTCGTTATACAATAGAATGGAATTGGCATGGGCTGCATTTGTCGGGGATCATTAGTCACCGCGGGTCCGAAACCCGAACCCATTTCTCCTGTTAAATATTCATAGGATCGATTCTTACGCGATCGTTTCCGCAACATTGAGAAAACGCACGGAATAATGCCTACATTGTCGCCGTTAAACTGACAATAGAATTGGCGGGATTTGCATCGCTTATCGTCCCAAACAGATTTTTTAATCCAGGCCAACGTTCGTCAGGTTTTATTGGATATTACAAATATATTTGTACGATCGCTCGAAACTATCGTACAGGATATGAAGTCAGGTTGTTTGAATCGAAGCTGACGATGAGAGAAAATTCGCCTGACCAGTATTTCATTTTATTAAAATTTTGTCTAGCAAAAGAAATATTTACTGAACACTATACGAAGTGCAGAATAATTACGTTGGATTGAGAGAATTTTAGTTTATGTATTAATCTTTCGACAATTTGACATCGTAATTTATAACGTTAAACTGGAATGAAGAATATTCACTTGGCTTTGGTAAATGTTAATTCCTGACACAAGTAAAGTTCTTCTCATTCCACTGAACTCATGAGTCTTTTCCTGTAAAACATTACATTGGTAACTCGCGATTCGTTCACACTTATAAATAAATTTAAACAAAAGAAAAAATCATTCCGATTCAACCAAATAATTTGTCGTTAAAAAAAGATTAGTTAAATCGAAATATGCTTTGTTTGAAAGTGTAAAATTTTATTTAAACGAATAAGTTCAAATCACTTTTTATTCATTTGAATCTAACACGTAATGTTTCTCCTTACTGTTATACCGTTAAATCAAAGTGAGTGTTTTGTTTTTCAAAATTCGATACTCGACGTAATAATTTCCTCGCAATAAAGGTCCTGGCGATATTCCGCAGCGGTTTTTGCGTTCTTTTTTCCGTCCTCGTTCCAGAGACCGGCGCAAGGAATGTCGGTCCTTTGTGCTCGGGGCAAAATCGTATCGTATGACTTGGTAATCGGCCATATGTCGAGCGGTCCTGTTTTCGGAATTTGGCCCGCGAATCGACTCGACGCTTGGCGATCCATATACCGCGAAAATGGTATGAAAAAATGTCGACGTCACGTACGAGTATAGTGAGAATATTTCGTTCGACCGAAACGAACTGCGTAATTTCGCGTCTCTCGAAATTTGATTCGTATCGTCGCGGAAGCTAAACATGCGAGAGTTATCTCCGATCGTACCTTTCCCAAGACTTTATCACAGCGCGTTTAAGAATCGAAGGCTGAATAAAGTTGGAGGTCAGTAGCCCTCGAGGCAAGGTCACAGACAGGCGAGGTTCAGCCGAAAATTTTACTCGACGTTTTACTTTGCCTCTAATTGAAACACCGCCCGTCCAGCTGCAGTGAAACGAAATGCGAAATTCACCTTGAAAGAATTTGCTGCAAATTGTTCGCCTCTTTTTCTACTTTTTATCCCCACTCGCTCGCGGCTTGATTGCACCACGTACTGCGAAAACTGAGAGGGGGAAAAAAAATAATGTGCCGATGTTAAATTGATACTGAAAAAAAATGGAAGCTACACATATAACTTGTTTCTTCGATTTGCCATCAATTTCATTGTGACACTGTAATTTTCATCAAAAAAAGGACAGATTTTGGGAAGACACGTTTTTAGTTAAACAAGGCTTTAACGTCAATTTATTGTTGCACAAGCGTTAAATTTTCGCAACAGTAACAAGAAAATATAGTAACAGTGATGGTAATGAGAAAGAATAGTAAGGGATACTAGACTTTCTGGTAACAGCTACGAAACTAATGTTCATTTTGTACCTAGAACTATATTTTTCGATTGTGGTAAAAAATGAAAATACTTAAGGACTGAGCGGTAACCGTAACTAAAAATTTCTCTCGCAATCAGTGTACGCAAAATTTGTACGTATGTTCTTATAAGCAGTGATTCAGTCGCTTGACCGGAATAAAGAGCAACTGCCAAATCGCGGCTTATCGTTTTTGATTCGTTTCACGGTATCCCGGATTCGATTGGACACGACATTGTCTCCTTGGGTGGGAATAACGCGTTCAAGTCCGAATCCTGTGACTTTGACAAAGACTGTCCCGGATTTTGAGTCACACCCGGACTCGTCACTCCGCAATTTTTTGCTCGGTTGCAGGTGCAGGTTGATAAATGACGTAGGACCCAGTGGCGAGGACCGATCGACGGAAGTCATGCGGAAACTTGAAGATCTATCGAGATCGAGTTCCTCTCTCTCCGAGGGCAATGATCAATCTTTGGCACCGCGCATTCGAGCAGAACTGATGTGTAGGTATATTCGTTCTCTCGGCTCTTGAACCTGATTCATGCGGTGATCCAGATGCGGATAATGATTAGACTCAGGTGGCGTATCGGGTGAAGTTTTCATTGGATACGAGATCAAACACGAAATCGTTGAATTTTGATTGCACGGGGCTTAATTAACATTTGATTAATTCTTTATTGGTCTCCTTCTTTTTGCACATACCTGAATACCTGATTGGTATATCTAGGTAAGTGTTCCACTTATTTTTGGCCGGCTGATATAATTACGACATTAGAATTTCTGTGATGCAACGATGTATATGTACAGGAGTCAGGGTCGCCGATCGGTCGATGAAAGGGTGAAGGAATTGCTTTCGAGAATTTTACAATTCGCGATTGGTTGTTCAAACGAGAAATTACATTTGGTTTATACGAAATTAAGGTGCAGATATTTTGATATACTTAAAATGGTATAACGAAATATAAACGTCTATGGGGAGATATCGATTATGCATTAGCTGTCGCATGCATGCGTCTGATGAACACTTGCGTGAATATAACGTGTAGGTGCGGACATGGAGTCGAATGGAAATTCGTATTATTCGCGAAATGGTTTAATTATGTTTCGACCCGATTTGTAAATTGCTGCGTACGAATTCGGCGCCGGGAGATCAAGTATTGCGAAAGGCGTTATGGGCGTATGTGTACGCGTGTGTGCAAAACAACGCGTATCCTTCGATAAATTTTCACCACAGTGGAGGTTTTTAATCGTCTCGGTAAGTGGTCAGTCCAGAAGCCAAAATCCACCAAAGATTGTACACGGACTGTTTCCGCCATTAAAGTTTGAAAGTCCGAAACAGCGGTGGGGATTACCGATATATAAACCCGGGCACGTTCTGCCACAAGCATCACACATCCAGTCGATCCCAGTCAATCTCAACAATGGCATTCAAGGTTCGTGTCCGATGACTTGTCTGAAGCTGCAATCGCTAATTAGCTGAAATAAAAATTTTGCCTTAACGAATTTCTGTTCGTATAATCGTGTAACAAACCACTACTCTGCACTAATTGTCACAATGTTACCTCATTTTTTACAGTTCGTCGCTCTCTTCGCCCTCGTGGCCGCCGCCAATGCCGGAGTTCTGGCTCCCGCCCCCCTGGCCTACCACGCCGCCCCCGCCTACGGCTACGCCGCCCCCATCGCCAAGGCCGTCGTAACCAAGACCGTCGACGCCGACTACGACCCCAACCCCCAGTACAGCTACTCCTACGACGTCCACGACTCGATCACCGGAGACGCCAAGAGCCAGACCGAGACCAGGAACGGAGACGTCGTCCAGGGCAGCTACTCCCTGATCGAGGCTGACGGAACCCGCCGCATCGTCGACTACACCGCCGACCCCCACAACGGATTCAACGCCGTCGTCCACAAGGAACCCGCAGCCGTCGCCGTCAAGGCCGTCGCCGCCCCCGTCGTCGCCAAGTACGCTGCCGCCCCCGTTGTGGCTAAGTACGCCGCCCCCGTCACCTACGCCGCCGCCCCCGTCGTAGCCAAGTACGCCGCCCCCGCTGCCTACGCCGCCCCCGTCGCCTACGCGGCCGCCCCCGTCGTCGCCAAATACGCCGCCGCCCCCGTCGTCCACAAGTACGCCGCCGCCCCCGTCGCCTACGCCGCTGCCCCCGTCGTAGCCAAGTACGCCGCCCCCGCCGCCTACGCCGCCCCCGCCTACGGCTACTACCACTAAGCCGTTCACCATTCGACGAACTATTTATTTCCAATAAACTGAACATTTGAAGAAACTTACTTCTGCTCTGTTTTCATTAACTTCAAATTTTGTATTCGGAGTTTTCGGGTCAGTCGGGAGTTTATTTATTTATTGGCTAATTATCATCCATTCGTAATGACGGAAGCGAATAGACAAAGGGATCAATAAAAAAACATGCAATCGATAAAGATCAGTTAAACAGTATCAACTGTCCCCCAGTAAAAGTTATAATAGACGGTAGATAAAAAACTGTGACTTTCATTGGCGCCATATGTATATAAATAACTAGTCCACACCTCGACAGTTTCATAGGTATATACATAACCGGCATTAATTCGCCAGTCGAAATTGCAGTGCGAATGCTTGTCTCGTGCTGTCTGAACGCCCGCCGTATTACAGGTATAATAAGTATAACAGCGCGCGTTGAACAAAGTTGAGCAATTCTTTTATTCTTATCAATTCGGTAGATCTTGCTCTATAGTAGTCGATAATTTGATTTTGGAGTGGACCACAACACGCCTTAATACGAATTCAGCGTTTTATTCGCACACGTGTGCATGTGTGACACGCGAGCGTTCTTTCTTCCATTAATTTTCTCAAGCTTTAACCTTGGCGCGGAACAGGACCAGTAGCCGACCTTGACACGGGTCGAGTGTCTTTGGAAAGGGATCCGGGAGCAACGCAGGAGACAATAATGAGGCACCAGCCTGGGTCGGGTGTGAAAATAAACCCTTGACAACCTTCGGTTTGTTACCGTTCCGAGCATGAGGCGACGCCGTTTTTTCCTTCGTGAGAACGGCGCAAGACGACAAGGCTGACCGACCGTATCCTGCAATAAACTAAACCGGTCGGTACCGTCGAGGTTATACGGGTACTTTGTTTATCTGAATGCTGCAGAGACAGTCTGGCATACGTGACTCTCGGAGAAGATACAGCGATTCCATTCTAAGTGGTTTAACAAATCACTTATCCAAGTCTCAGCGTTCCATTGGACTGGAAGCCAAGTATGCTTGAATTTTTGTACACTCAACATTCATTCTCTTCATCACGGCTGCTCAGAACTACTTTCATGATTTGAATTTCTCGGCATTTGCAGGATGAGCTCTGTTCCAGTCCAAGATTCAAGTGTTGGATGAAAATCTTGTATACTTGGGATTCACCGTTTGTTCAAGAACCACAGTCTTCTTTCACGTTCAATAGAAGAAACTACGAAAAACGGTTATCACACCGATTCGTTAATAAATTATCTACCAATAGTGATCGATCGTTGATTAATGGTAGCTGCTTGGGCGAGGGAAGCAGCCGATAGATCAATAAAGTTGACAGACTGTGCATTTAACAGTGTTATTACGAACCAGTGAGTTGATTAAGACATCGTTGCGTCATGTAACGGTCCAAAATACTGCTCCTGAGAAGCAGAAACGCGTTATCGATAATCGACTCACTTTAAATTACCACGTCTGTATTACATTATATGCATATGCCATTGAAGAGAAAAGAAAGAAATCAGGAGTGGGTGAGATAGAAACTTGTTTCTTTACGGCAACGAGAAGATTCTGTTCTACTTACATGTATTACTTTCATTGCAAGCGCATTACACAATCACGCGTGATTGATAATTAATTTTTCCAGCCAACTTTTCTAACCGCTAAGCCTTTGAGCCATCGGCCGGTTGGTCTACCAGTTAAAAGATTAACGTGATTGGTCAGAGACGATTAGTAGTCGACAACCACTTTCACGAATTACTTTTTGCTCTGACCATCGTAATATCGCATCTCCCAGTTAACGATATACCAACACGGGTCAGCGATCGTGATGCGATAATTTATTATTACCCACCGCGTTTGAACAGCGTTCATTTCATGTTCTCTATAATGAGACATTGTCTTGGTAAACCGAAACGCATTGGCCGATTTGAGATCTCATTTTGAGATGAAACGCTGGATTCGAAGAGAATGGAGTTGGCTTCGGACTCGTTTATCTTTGAGTCTGGATCTTGAGCTTTTGGACCGATCGATGCGGTACAGTTTTAGCAATTACACCTCCACTACCTCGGCAGCATGTTCTTCAGTCATAGTGGACACTTTTAAAACTAATGGATTTGGACGCGGCACAGATACAGTGACAAATGGTAAATTCGTGTCCCAATCTTAGAGAACACATTTATGTTCACCGATGAAGCGAGAAGAAGTTGGAGACAACTACCTCTGATTTAAAAGTAGATTCGTTTCGCTTAATCTTACGACAACTCCTCATATCGGTAAGCGAAAGAAAACTTGGACAGAACCAGTTCGAAAAATTCCAATTCTGCATCATCGCGACTCCAGAGTACAAGTAAATCATGGAACAGATCGAGGTTGGGTAATACTCACGGTAAGCGTGAGACAAAAACGCACAATATCAAATGTTATTATTTATATTTCGAAAGGGTCGAATAACTTAGTGGTAGTAAGCGGGGCCGGAGTATGCCAGAGGTGCGGCGTACTTGGCGATGGGTGCACCATAGGTGGAATACGCCAGGGGGGCGGCGTGAGCGACGGCGGGGGCGGCGTAAGAGAGGGGAGCGGCGTACTTGGCAACGGGGGCAGCGTACGCGGAGTAAGCCAGGGGGGCGGCGTACTTGGCGATGGGTGCACCATAGGTGGAGTACGTCAGGGGAGCGGCGTACTTGGCAACGGGGGCGGCGTACGCAGAGTAAGTCAGGGGGGCGGCGTACTTGGCGACGGGGGCGGCGTAGGCGAGTGGAGCAGCGACCTTGGCGACGACGGGGGCGGCGACGGCCTTGACGGCGACGGCAGCTCCCTCTTTGCGGACGACGGCGTTGAAGCCGTTAACGGGGTCGGCGGTGTAGTCGACGATGCGTCGGGTTCCGTCAGCTTCGATGAGCGAGTATCCACCGTGGACGACGTCGCCGTCGCGGGTCTCGTGCTGCTCCTTGTTGTCCCCGGTTATCGAGTCCTGGACGTCGTAGGCGTAGCTGTACTGGGGGTTGGGGTCGTAGTCAGCGTCGACGGTTTTGGTGACCACGGCCTTGGCGATGGGAGCGGCATAGCCGTAAGCTGGGGCGGCGTAGCCGTAGGCGGGGGCGGCGTGGTAGGCCAGGGGGGCGGGGGCCAGACCTCCGGCGTTGGCGGCAGCCACGAGGGCGAAAAGAGCGACGAACTGTTAACCGGAAATAAAGAGTTGTAGGTTTAATGTCAGTCTTGCAGGTTGACACCGGGTGATTTCCTCGAAGGTTTCCGAACCTTTGCCACTCCATGAACTGTCGAAGATACATTCTGGGTCTTTACTGCCATTTTCAAAACGATATTCGAGCTAACGTGGACTAAAAAACTAAACTAGGCTAGGCCTAGCCGAGTCCCTGTCGTCCGCTAGATCAGATAGAGATATCTTTTCAGAAATGGAAGTAAAGACGTGAAATTGTAACTTTTTCGGTTGTTTATTGGCATGTGAAGTGTCGGGAAGCTCGAAAGAAATCACTCCGTATAATATTAGACTCAGACTTGATATTCCAGGCACGGTTGTCCAGGAAAGGACAAACGCAGTGACAAGCACCATACCGTCTTCAGACCAAAATCAACCTGCCAGGTAAAATGCTCGATTGCTTGTCAAGGCACGAAGCACTTAACCGAAGGGTAAATTTTGCCTCAAGTTTACTCAAATATCAAGTCTGGTTCCAAAATTAGTCGTATCGTATTCTGTGGCGACTGGGAAGCCTGACTAACCTTGAAGGCCATGACTGTAGAAGCGCTGGATCAACTGTGCGGAACTGATGCCTTCTGGGCTGAATTCAACTTCTTTTATAGGACTGAAACGATGGGGGGAGTGACCACACCCCGCCACGACGAATCGTGCCACCGTATCCGGACTGCCTTGAATCCTTCTGTTTTTGGAGCACCGACGCGAACAAGGAACTGACGATACCTCGGGATGGCGGGCTGCTAATTGGCGGTTATGAATTATTTTAACTGGCTCACTGGCTCGCTAGACGGAATCGCAGAAACTGTTGGAACAGTCGGGGTTTTAATATACAATAATTACTAATGTGCTGTTCGCGTGGAGAGTCGAAATTTCGAATATTAGATATGTAGTTTAATAACCGTGTTGCCGTTTGGAATATTGACTTTGAAAAAATATGCAAGTGCATTTGAATTTCATACAGAATTTGTTAACTTTCTGTAAATATTTTCATCAGCGCGAATATATTCAACTTTTACTTTTCCCGGATTTGGAAGAGTGGAGACTCGACAGTTTGATAAATTTGTTTTCATACTTTTTTTTGACACTTTGGTCTATCGCAGAAGTTTCAAAATTATGTGAAGGAAATTCGTTCTTCGTAGACTTTTCAAAGTTTACGTAAATCCTGGAATCAATGGGAGTGTTGAAGTTTTGCAGAATTTTTGTTGTTTCCGGAACGTTTCGAGGTTCCAAAGGTCCTGTTTTAGTGGAAATGTTGGAAACTAGAATTTGAAAAGAAACTTACTAACGTTGAAATTCAAACAACTGATGAGAAGAACCCAAATTGTAATTAAGTAATCGCATCCATAAAAATTACTTATTTTACTGTACGTACGTGAAACAAATTTTTCATGGGTAATAAATTTATCGCTATCGTGAATAAAAAATGTTTGGAAATAATGAAGAAAAACCGTCCTTATTAGAAACAAAATCTTTTTTCAGTTCACAAGGAAATTTATACGTTTGATTAAAGATATTTTGCCACTACTGACAGATAAAAATTCTTTTCATAAATACATTTTCTAACAGATTCTTGATTAATCAAATCATTTCACTTCGTGTGAAATGTTGATTAAACTTCTGTCGCTATAAGACGACAAAATTTCACTTCAATTAGCGTAAAATTTTGATCGAACCGATTGACACGGATAAAAAAATAAATTCTCGCTTTTTCAGTGGTGAAAAAATTGATATTAATGGATCGGCGGCGAATCTTGATAAAAAGAATTTTGTCTACGGCCAACCGACAAATTCATCTATGTATCTAATAACTCGAGCAGCTCGATATAATATTTCTAACTTAAGGTGAGAGCATATATATCGTGCGTAAAATCTCAGGTCATATGCAAATGAACACAGCTCCGCATGCGTGTATCTTACTTAAGAATTGGCCCCTGACTAAAATCCGGGCTACTACGACATAAATATCTCAGCACGATAGACGCGATATAACAGCCACTTTAAAATGAGAGATTAATTTTCAAACGGCTCGGTGAAAAAATAGAGCGGAATCTGAGCGAAAAGAACTGCATTACTTTGAGGCTGTATATAGATTTGCAATTTGTTTATGCAAAAAATTTTGTGCCTTATTTGAGAAACGTGAAAAAATTAATTTTCCGTATTTTCTGCCCTATAAAGTATGTTTTCCATCAAATATGATACGCTTTTTCAACCTTCGAGAATCAATTCAGCGAGTGACAGCGTACTTTGAATTATTCCGTATTCAAGGATGTAATTTGTTTTCGCTGCGACATCCGGGATCTATAACTGCGATAGAAAAATAAGAAGCCGGAGCAGCGAGGCGAAGACCGACTGGTCAGACCCTCGAGGCAGTTTCTTGGTTGGATAAATAAGCGGGCCCATATTCATCGCCAATATTGTACCCGCATGATCTTCGAGTAATAAGATTCGGATCGATAATATTTTTGCACGCGGCACCTGACGTAAATTTTTTTTAAGCCAGAATTAATTGTCGATTAATTTAAAAAATATCGATCAGCCTGAAAGAATCAGTCCCAGAATTAATTTATTATTAAAAGACTTATCCGATTTTTCTCAAAATTTCGCGACTTCTAAATTGGATGAAGCCAACTTAAAATGTCGGATAATATAATTTAATAAATAACTCAGGAATAGATGAACCGATTTCGCTGAATATAAAATCAGATATAAATAAAAAAAGAACCGCATCAATCGATACTAAAATAATGAAAATCCATTTGATACCTGCCTTGACTACAGAAAAGCGAAAAGTGATAAAAAATGTATTTCATCAGGGAAATCCTTTCTTTGCGTCAACAAAATGTAACTGTGATTTATAACAATCAATCGGTCTATCAGCAAAGTTCGTGTGACAATAAAAACGATTGTTTTCATAAATGCGTTTCTTTTCTTCGTTGATAAACGGAACGCATGAATTGGAAGGAATTTTTCATTACATCAGACGTGTCGGCTCGATCGGAATACTGATCTAAATGACGCACGGCGGTGATCGACGTACATCGCAGTTTATTTTCCAGTAATTTTAGCAATGCTAACCGGTGTGGCATACTGACCTGAAAATTTCACTTTCTTTCCCTCGTCAAGCAGCCTGTAAGAGTCAATTAAAAAATCCTCTTATAAAATTCTCGCTGCTCGAACATTTGAACTATATGCGTATTATAATGATTTGGAACGGTATTACGTGAAAAATAAAAAAATAAAAATAAAAGAAACCGGTCTTCTCGCACAAGCACATAGTTATAATTTGAATTGAACGCATAGCGAACAAAGTCAATTATTTCGTGAATGAATACCGAATAGATTAAATGATTAAAATTTTGTTGATAAGGGAGAAAAAAATAAAAATAAAAAAAAACCTGCCGTAAAGGAAAGCCGTTGATCGATCTTCTTTCATTTAAAACCACGTGAAAAGTTGTCAAGTGAAAAAAAAATTCTGCGACTCTTTGTTCCTCGGAACATTTCGTAAATGATCTAATTACGTAAATTATACATTTTATTTTTTTGACCGAACGTGGCTGAGAGGACATACAAAGTAGGTGGTTTTTAACGAGAAAATTATAACGCGGAGACTGGTGCAATTTATTGTAAAATTGTGTCGTCAATCAGGTTTTAAACGCGGTGATCTGTTACAGGTTCACGACGATGTTCTGATTTCAGCGATTCCGCGTGGAGAGAAAGGCGTAGGGTACCTACGCGTAAAAATTCTTCGGCATTATTGCGCAATTTGACATTACACGTACGTGTTCGGCGACGCGTTTTTTTTTTTTTTATTTATACAGTAATAATTTACCCGCATTATTGTGCGCGCGTATATTTCTGCCCGAGTAAATCAAACGGCTATACAAATTCTTGATTTTATTATATTTATTTTCGACACAACTGTCATCCCGCAACTGCTTAGCCTAGCAGCCCACAATATCGATAACCGTATCGAGATCCGCCTTTACAACGTGACTGTTATAAATTTTTTTCGCATATAAATAATAACGAATTACAAAATGCCGTCCGTAATCCTTTCGGACTGGGAGCATGAATTGAGGCTGGTATTTCACGCCTCTAAATTGTGTCACACTTGACGATTATTTCGGTATATTCGTGTAATTGGACGAGAGTTGTTAGCGCTTTTTAAGAATAATGTATCAACTACGTTGTGGCAACGTAATTTTTATTCATCATCACGAGCGATAAACGTTCGGAACTGTGGACGGTGATATTCGAAGAATATGTCACATTCGTGTGTTTTTGGATTTATTTTTAATCCAACACATTCTTATAAACAAAGTACAAAAGAAAATGAAGCTCTTTATTATGACATGATTGGATTAAGAAAATGAATAAACAGAATCGAGCTGTCGGCTGTCTTTGAGGAACAGAACCTCTGACCTGAAAGGAGAAACACGATGAGAGTGAGAGAAAAAAAAAAGAAACATATAAATAAACGGGGAACGTGTAAAAAAATTAAGGAGTGGACGGAAGAGACGGCTGGGTTTCAGCAGGTGAGCAAATTACGCAAGGAATACGTTTATGCAATTAACTTTAATTGCAATCGGCAATTTCGCGGTCAGCTGTCCAGACATTCACCGAGAACGTTTGGGATATGGTATGGTTTTGACGTTTTTCATTTACTTGTCTTTGGACGCGAACTGGCTGATAATTGAAAGTGAGATCGGAATCGCTGAAAATTCAATTATTTTTGTCAAGCTATCGGGTACAGTTGATGCGGATTGAAAACAATTATCCGACTGTATTAAATATTTCAATGTGGGTCAGGTTTGAATAAAAATATTTTAATACTTTCAATGAACGTGAATTTTTCGAATCGTGATTTCGTTAGTGGAAAATAGTGTTTCGTCAAATTAAATCACAAACGCGTTGATTCGAATAAATTTGTTTTGTTCAAGTGAAACCTGTCTGATCCAAATACAATTTTGTTGAAACGTTCCGTCTCTCTTACGTTTTAAAAATAAGTTTTCACCGCCGAAGAATTTTACTCACTTGTACACGGTTGATCACCTCGCGATTATTCACCGAGTCGTAATCGAACCGATCAATCACATTCTCGTTCGAATATAAAATTGGATAGATCAGGTTTCAGGCAAGGTCGTCTAATTCTATTCGTATTTTGTATCGAATCGTTGGACCAAATTCCGATCCATTCTTCACGGACAATTTTGGGCAGTGAACAACGCTAAACGGAGGCGTTTAGGAAATTCGGATTTTTGACAGTGAGTTGGCTTTTGATTGATCGGTGCAATCAGCGTTTTCCTAATCCAGACACTCGCATTCGGAGAAAAAGTTCATTGGAATTGAATAATTTTTTTTTTCAAATCTAATGAAATTTTTCATCGCTCTACAGTTGAATAAATTATTCGTTTTTTGTTTGAGGAATACGACTCGTTGACAATTAAAACACGTATTCAGCAAACGATGTTTTTGTTTCGAAGCACAAACCCGCTTATAATTGAATGTGAATATAAATGCACGTTTTTTATACGAGAAAAGCTGATTCTTTTCACTTTGTCAATCGGAATAAAAGTTTTATTATTTGAAAAAAATATTGTTCGATAGTAAACAGCTTTGCTCTTTGAATACGCGACTCCCTGCATTGAAAATTATACAGCAATGGCATCGATGGCAACGGAGGAATTCGAGGTGTTAATAATCGGAGCATTAGCCTTGGTCTCGTCCAATTTGGCGAGAAGAGACAACTCGGGATATTCGCATGCGTTTCGATTTAACTTTGTAATTGAGGTTAAAAATTGACCGTAAGGATCGCGTGCTGGACTCGAAGCTGCGGAATGAAGTCGTAATATTCGCACAAACGAGAAGGACGAGATCACGGTTGTAAATTTGCGTAAGTGATACGCGATCGCATTTTCACATCTCGAATGATTCCGCGCACGACGTGCAGGATTTGTGCAATGCAATGGATTGAGTTGATTTCATCAATTTGTGGAAATGTATATAATAGTTAACGAATCGTATTGTTAAAAGAAAAAATTAACTGATTCGTTATTTAGTTCGAAGATAAAAAGAAAAGGATAAAAAAGAAATTGGTTCGACTGATCAGGTAATGTTGAAATTTTTTTGGTTTTTAGATAATTTGATCGAATTTAAATAAACTTTTTCTCGAGTGTAAACTTCAACCATTCGCGGATCCACTCAACTTGCAGCGAGCTGACGTTGACACGCCGACACCTTTTGTCCGTATACAATTCAATCGCATTTACATACGAGAGCAGTTGCGTAGCTTCCATGCTCCAAACTCGTGTTGCGAAATTAAATTTGCCAGTGCCAACTCGTCTCGTTATTCCTGCTTTCTGGAATACATAATATTCTCTCGATTTCTGGGCCCCATGTAGAATTTTATTAATCGGCAATTCAATTTGAATTCACCTCAACACAATACATATATATGTATAAGTTTTACTTTTATTTGCTCAAGTTCTTCAGCGCAAATATCTACAAAGTATTTTTGCGAAAGTCTACGAAGTATTATTTGATTATTAATTTTTTCAGCTGATTACAGGCTCTCCTGTTTCTTTTCCATCTTTATCTTTTTAAATATTTTTTTCCAATTTTACCTGTCTTTAGATTTCTATGGCACGGTGTTTTTTCAGTTCTCTTTGTTGATAATGTTAACAGGTACTAATTTTTAGACGCTATATAGAAAGCTACAGAATATCTTGGAGAATTTCAGAGAAAACGATAAGAAGAGAACACAAAGAAGTGAAGAAAATGTCAGAAACATGTATCTCATCTCGTCATGTGAATGATCTGCGACCTGAGACAGCGAAAATTTGACGAGATGTAAAAAAAAAAAAAATTGTCACCGTAGCTTTGCTTGAAAAAATCGTTTCTGTTAGCGATTGGTTGCCAAATATTTGTCACACGGAATGACGCAAGATAAGTAAAAATGAAAAAGGGCGATTTGAAAGCGTTGCGTGTTACCTGAGGATGAGAAAATTTCGCACCTTAAATCTGGCGAAATTTGACCCGAAATACCGGCGTGTAATCGACCTGTCTGTTCGAGGTCGGCTGCAATTTGTGAGGCAGTGGATGGTGATGACTGCAAGGCGAAGTGAGGCGTAAACCACTGGAAGCGATACAGCTGCTGCTGGTCCAGACAGAGATGAGAGGACGAAAGGATTTGTCTCGTAATTCATTTCTGTGCGCATTTAATAATAACAGTTAGAAATTTATCAACTAAATGAAGTAAGCGACTCTGAACAAGTTTCGCGATGTATGAATATTCAAATCAGCCTTATTATATTATTATCGTTCCTCCGATCTCCGCACCTACTCGAATTACGAACGTCTGGATGGGTTAAGGAGGTCGCTTGTACACTGAGAAAAATTTCAGTTGTTACAGTTAAGCTAAGTTAGTTGTGTTTTAATTGATATTCCTTACAAAGTCTAAATTCTCAAATATGATGACGAAATTTTAGAACTTCAAGCTCTTAGTTGAATACACTTATAGGTGAACTGGCCCGTAACAAATTTATAACAGTTGATTAATTCAAGTAAAGACTAGAAAAGTGTAAGATGGAATTTTGTGGTCTTGTGCGGCAAAAGGCGGACGTAATCGATCGATATCATTCTCCGAACAGTTTGAACTCTGTCATAATGATTGCGCCTGAAATTTGAGGAACGCAAGCGGCGACTCGTTCGTGTATAAACAACTAGCAAATGACATTGGGTGAGGCCGAAGCAGCCCCGCGTTTTTGGTGAAAGTGAATCCGACGTTTGGCCAATGCCGGAGAGCCCGGAATGTTCGAGGAGAGTCCAGGAGGAGATTGGAGGCTCTGAATACTGTTGCAAAAAAGATATGCTAATCATAACGCTCTTTGAATGTATCGGTTAGGGTGGGGGTAAAAATGTAGAAAGTAAAAAAATGTCAGGGTGATGATATCGAATTTTTAACGAAGCGAAAATTAGATTTACAGAATTGAAAAGTGGAGAAAGTCGGGGTATGAAGAAGTAAAGAAATAGAAAGATCAGAATGTAGAATGACAAAATGAAGAATCGTCAGAATTTGTCTCAATAATGTAGATTCATATGCAGATTCTAGATCTTACCCTTGTATATTTTGCCTTTCTGTATTTTCGATTTTCTGTACTTGAAATTTCTACGTTTTGATCATTCCACGAATTAGGTTTTCTTGTCTTTGAAAATGTCGATATTTTTGAACATCTAACGGTTAGGGTTTGTTATAAAATTCACACAGATGCGGTGAGCAATGTTTGCTTTTGCGTATATGAAACGCGAAGCGTAAAAAACGTTTCGGAATGCCAAAGTATGAAACATTCGGCGAAACAATTGTCGGAAGTTTTGCAATCGGATGATTTATCCGAATCTGAAAGCTGTTCTTTCGGCTCGTAATTCGTCCGACGGATAAAGAGTTATTCCGTCAACGTAGTGACCTTGACTCATTACCGATTGCAGCAGTTGAGTCTATTCGATTTTCCACTTTCTTTTCAATCACATGCGGAGCTGCAAAGCGATCGCGAGTACGATCAAGTCAGCTTTCTTTACACTTGACGAACGTACGTTGCTCGCGATTATTGTGCAGCCTGAATGGCAAGTGACAAATGGAGGAATCAGACTTTCTGGGTCTGTTTCGGCCGCGAATTATGACATTGGCTGTAGCGTCACCTCTTTTCCTGATTGGGCGAGTGCAGAAGAATTTCTAGGAATTTTGCATCGGCTGTTGCAATTCGAGGAACGTATCGGACGATCCACTTTCTGCACTTTGAGCTATTTCATCGACTTCCTGTTGGGCACATATTCGTCATCCTTTTCGTCAGGCTCGTTATTCATCCTTCTTGGAACGCGTCGGGCTTGAACCGTGTGGCCGTCGTTCGCCGATCGATTCGCCAATTATTATTCACATTCTGACTTTCAACATACAGAGAATATCAGCTCCATGCATCGATAGTCGGTACTACATTCAATGGTTCGATGAAACTGGGGCACAGAAAGGGGTGCGAGTGAAATCTAGTTCAGCGTTCACTTGTGACGTGAACCTGTATTACGTGTAATACGTAACACGCTCTATAGTCAAAAGATCACTTCTGCAAGATATTGCGCAACGGTGTCGTGTTGATTATATGCATTCTCTGACTCTAACTCAATCAGACAAACCACACATATTGCTTAGCAATGGTTAGTGACACCTTGTACGAACAAATGCTTGTTTGAGGCGGAGATGGGGAAGAAATTGTCGGACTTTAAACTCTCTACTTCGTAATCAAAAAATCTGAACACCAAATCACTCTATGAACTTGGTGTTTATCTGTCATGTGACTTGGTGCTTAGTTTCAAAATATTTCGAATCCTGTGATCGTTTCATTCACCAATTCAGCTATAGTACAAAGCTGAAGTTACGCAGTAATAACGCGATGATCTGAATAAGTTTCACTCTGTTTCGGTAGATTTTATCGTCATCTGAAATTGGAATATCTACTGAGAAACAGTTGCTCTTCACACGTGAGAAGTTTCATATGTACACTTGGGGACAATGAATCTGAGACGGCTAATTTTTTCCACTAGACTATGTTGGCAACACAGTAAAACCTACAGCGCTACAGTCGGCCGAACGCGAAACAAACTCAATCTCAAAAAAACATAACCTAACCCATGACCGTCGCACAAGTTCTTCTTTGAGGCTTCACTGTGCAAAATGGTCGTGCGGACTATTTGCAGAACGATTTTAGTGGTCAATTCGAAAATTCAATACCACACGGTGTTAGAAGCCCAGACTATATTTTCCTTAAATCGATATACGTATCCCTCCTTTGAGGAAAAGTTCCTATTTCACGAAGGTTACATACCGCTAGCGAGGAGTAATACACCAAGGATAAGTTTCAAGAGGATATATATGTATATTTACTGCCAATCTACCTTAAACATAATACCACGCAACGATACGCACACACATGACGATCCAGTAATTAACCAGGAGTATCCAACGAGTCTGGTACCATTTTCACCCTACCAATTGTACTCGGTTCCGAGGCCAGTGAAGGTGGCTCGAGCGACGTCGGGGGCGGCGGAATAAGCGACAACGGGACCGAGGTGAGCGTTGCCTGTGGGGGCTGCGTAAGCGGCGGAGAGAATCTTGGCGTCGTTGGTGAGCCGTGGGTCTGACTTCCGGACACTTGAGAAGGCCGTGTCGACAGCTTTGCTGTAGTGGGTGACGGCGCGGCTTCCGTCGAGAGACTTGACGGTGCTTTCGTGCGAGGATCCAACGGCGTGGTCGGCCGAGTACGAGGGCCCATAGGCGCCGCCCTGGCCCAAACTCGGCGCCGTCGCGTAGGCAACGGGCCCTGCATTGTAGGTCACGTGGGAGACGCTCGGCGCCGGTGAGTAAGGAGCGGAGTGGGAGTAGACGACTGTGGGGTTGCTTATGCGGACGTCCGATTTTCTCTGCGTCGAATACGGCGTCTCGATCGTCTTCGAGTAGGTCAATACCTGGGCTAGGTTTCCTGGGCCACGAAGGATGTTCGACGAGTCCGAGGTCAGCGATGGCGATGACACTTCCACCGAGTGCTCCGAGTTTCTCAGGTAATCACCGTTCGCTACTGCCACAATGGCGGCGAGGGCCACGAACTGAAATGAGAAACTGTTGGTTATTGATGTTTTTGTAGAAGGAGAATCGACGGACGAGCCACTTGGTTTCTCTTCGGGTGGAATACGAATCGTTCGTGCTATTGTTTACTTATAGGAATATTCAAGCCACTAAAAAACACCCGGATTTGAAAATTTGTATTCCTTTTTTTTCGAGGTAGTTCCTCATCGCGAGTAAGGGGGCATTTACAGGAATTTAAATTAATTTTTTTTTCATGCAGAAAACGTTGGAAACTTTTTTAGAGGTTTCAGGTATGCATTTCTTACATCTCTAAGAGTAACTTTGACTCATTAGATCTCAATTTAAATGTGTCAGGGTGATGTACAGAGTACAATTTTAATAGAGTGTAAGAGGTGACAATTCATTGCGCGCAAGGTTTTACACTTGATATTTGGAGCATAGAGTACGAATTTTTCTGGTATAATCTGCTTGAAAATACCCACAAATTGTCATATGATTTTTCAATAGATTTATTTAAAAAAAAAATACATCATATTTTAGAATTGTGACAAAAGATGAACCGTTTTTCATCATAAAATTTAGGGTATTTCAATCCCATGTGAGAATTTGGGCAAAATCATATGACAATGCGTGAAAAAAACTTAAAAAAACAACGCGTAAAAATTTCAGGTGAATTGGTCAGAGACTGTGGGAGAAATCTTGCGCGCAAGTTTGAAAAATCAAAAGTGAATGAAAATTCATTTAAAGTTTAAATTCTCAAAGAGTTGCAGTATGCAGACTCATACAGATTAAAGATTTTAGATCGCTAAAAATTTTTTTAGGCCACAATCGATACGGGCCCATTCAGAGGAGGGATGAAAGTGTACAAAAATGCAAAAACACCGAAAATCGAGTTATTTGTCAAAGGTGAAAAATAATTTGACCATGTTAGTTCTTGCTTCTGGAAATATCCAAGGAATCATGAAACAGCCGAATGAGAATATTTCTGAAAGATAGCTTTGATCACAGAAAATAATTTCCATCGTGATTGGTCGAAGAAAATCACTTGGATTTCGATTGAACAGTTTTTATACTGACATATTTTTGCCTCAATCGTGAAAATTACTCGCCAAAGATGTTACCAATATTTTTGAATTGTCGCGAATTGTTGAGGCAACTCAAAAAATTCTCAAATATAAGTATCACAAGTTTCGTCACGACGGTCAAACATGCTGGTTATGTCATAGATGATAAGCAAAATGCACCTACCTTGAACATTGTACAATTGGTTTATGGTGAAAACAGGCGAATGATAATCTAACGAGATACGGATCTACTTATATACCGAATGGATCGCTATTCTACTCCTACTTCTCAGCATTTTCGCTGTTACAATCAGGGGCGAGAACCTTCGGTAGGATTATCCGTCTACTTGTTGGAAATTGTGCAAGAAGCCAGGGCTTATTGTTAGACGGGTGCTGCACGGTGTTATTTGATACGCTTATAGAATATCTTGGCAAGGAGTAAGATAATGTCACAAGAAACGCCGATTAGTGGGAATGTTACTTGCATAAACGCTGTGTATAAGTGGAGCAATCAGAACTCGCCAAGTGGCGAATTTGTTTTCAACAGATTTCGTAATATTATTTACTTCGCATAAAGTATGAACAAAAAAAAAGGCTCACACCTTTCGCTGTTTAATATTGATTGATTAGTTGATTTCAAAAACGTAAACATATTTCGCTGCAAGGTACAGCTGGCTATAATATAATCGCTGTAATACTTGGAGCGTGGATTTATGTAGAAGTAAAATTCTTGTTATGACATACAGGAAAAAAACATTGAAAATAAGCATAAGAACATTTGGATTATTGATAGGCAGCGTTCTTTTTGCAAACTCCATATTTTCGATCTCCTCGGACATTCCGTAGTTATTCTGATCGTTGATTATGACTTCAGATTTGGCGAGCTTACCAATATGAGAGAACATCTCAGTTCAGATATTATAGACTGATGTTCACATATTCTACTTAGCGGTGTTTCCGCGATGACTCAGTAGAAAATTTAAATCGTTCACAAATGGCATAGGTATAAAATGATATCCTATCAAGGATCGATAAGACGAAATTGTCCCTGCAGAACGCGGATGAAGTGAATATGATCTGCAGTTTACAGTTGTTTTCTAAATGGTAAGACGTGTATGGAGAAATTAATTGTTTTCTGTGTTATAGCAACGTTTTTTGAATCAATCATGTGAAAATGAAAGAAGCGTTTTCCATCTCACAATTAGGTACGTATCGATTACAAGAAAAGCTTTCTTTTTTTTAATGTAAATTCAAGTGCTCAATTCGGGAAATTTATCTTGTATACCTACATTATATTTATAATTTAAATTAGAGGGCTTGAATCGGCGATCATTGGGGGAATTTGAAAAAACGATTTCAATACGCACAGCCATTATATCATAACAGAGTAACTTGGCATTAGATATGAACAAGATATTTGAGCACATCCCTGTACACATCGCGTCGCATTTTCTTGATAACATTTCACATTTTCCGAATCGTTGACAGCTGGGATATGAATATTCTATCGAACGTGGATAACAGGACATTACGTACACGAGACGTGGCGAAATCAGATAGCGCAATACCCACACCGCATGTTGTGTTATACAGTCAAGTGTTATATTCAAAATGTTTGTCACTCTATTCTGGAATTTTGATCGGTGCAGACAGTATGACAAAGTTGATTTTTTGTGTTATTACGATGCTCATCTCAGTCAATGATGCTGGTCGAGCTCAGGAAACGGAGAAAATAAATTTTCCATCAAACTTCCTACTGCAAAATATACCCAGATACGAGGATTGCATTACGAACGAGTTCAAAATTTTCTTGCTTCAGGTGGCGAAGAATCAATCTAAGCAGTCTACAATAAACGTTGTCTTGTCAGATAGGAGCTGTCTGATCTGTGACGGAATTTTTGGTGAACTAATGAAGGTATCCGCTCAGACGTTTTTGACGGTTGACTTTGCATCCACCGATGACTCCAATGCCGAACAAAACACAGGGATCGCTTCCAGCGTCGGTTACTATAAATCTCTCACGTTTCTGATGACCAACGTTGGAGAGTTTCTTGAAAAGTTTGCCAAACTTCGTCTGAAGTATGCGTGGAATCCGAGAGCTCAGCACCTGATTTTCACCGTGATAAAACCGACCATCGATGAGCTAGAGATGGTTTTTAACGAGTGCTGGACTCACAGGGTCCTCAACGTTGCGGTGATGGTCTACAATCGAGAACAAGCTTACACCTACAATCCATACAACAAGGATCGTCTTCAGGTGGAAGAAGTGGTTGATTGGTCGGGAATGTTCTACGATAAACTTCGCAATACGAACGGGCGTCTGATCAAGGCTAAGTACATCCCATATTCTGGTGATAACGTGGTTAAGTGGGTAGAGAAAGAAAGAAGATTCGAAATATTCGCTAGAGATTTTGGTTACGCTAATGCATTCTACAAGGCAATGAATGCCACCCCAGGTTTCATCAATCTCACGCAAAGCCATATTCTCTTGTACAAAAACTTCTCATATTTGAACGAAATCTGGGTAAACCATGAATTCGAAGGTTTCGAATTGTGGCTTAATTATTTTCCAGATGCTTTCAAGTTTGAAAAACGAATTGAACATTCTTATCCCGTGCTTAGAGATGACGTCCGCATCATGGTGCCAAAAAGCGGTATGAAAACACCGAGTCTGCTCGAGCCCTTCGACCAAGTTACATGGATTTGTGTGCTGATTACTCTTGTAGTCTTCTCTGGTTATCTCTATATATTCAACAAGCTCCGGGGTATCATTGAAAATGCTCTATTCCGTACTCTAAGCGTCTTTTTGGGTATGGGCATGGCCAACAGGCGCCAAGAACTGGTGCAAAAATTCACCTTCACGATGTTGACGACGTTCTCTTTGCTGATTCTGAATGCTTACCAGGGTTCGTTGTACAGCGCACTGGCTACCGTATCTCATTATCCTGAAATCAACACATTGACTGAGCTTTACCAACGTACAAGAACGGTCCACACTGTGCTGAACGTCGCCGTGGTTCTTCGCGAAAGTGAGCCCGGTTTGACGGTGCTTCCCTTCGACCATATTGGGTATAACGTGTACATGGAAAGCCATCGCTACGAGGCCTACGCCTTTCCGAACAGCATGGCTGAGTTGGCGGTCAGGCAAAAGTCTCTCTCAGAGAATGGTGTACCATTTTACCACATCATGAAGGAGTACTCCCTGCCGGGCTTCGTCGCTTATACGTTTCCTTACGGGTCACCGTACCTTGACAAACTTGACAGAGTTGTTTTGGCTTGCAAAGAGGCTGGCTTAGATGAATACTGGAAATCGGAGGCTGTCCTGCAAGACACGCTGTCGGAAACGGGCGTAAAGTATATAGCCGATGAGAAACCAGTGAGGAGATTGTCCCTGGAGACGCAGAAAATGGCATTTTACATTTTTGGAGTTGGACAGCTTGTTAGCCTCTGCTGCTTTGTTGCGGAAATTTACTGGCACGGCCAATTAGACATCTCGCGGAAACGTCGCTATGATTAGTCGCTATGATGCAGTTAGTCGCTGTTGACGCCTAATAAATCAACCAACTCTGTTTATTGTTATTGAGTGAGCGTGAACGTAGATGAATCGTAGTAGATACTCAGAAAAAAACTGAGCTGTTAGCGTTGAAGTGTATAGTGAGGTTTTTTATGTTTGTATATGGGGTAGTTCAAATGAGAGTTTACTTTTCAGTCAAAGAAAATTCACAAGACGTTTTAGTGTTCGAGGGAAATTGATTTTGTTAGTTTTTCGTTAAAATCGATGACTTGCAATTTCCAAAAAATTAGGATAAACTTATTTTCAACCAATTTACGCAAAAACACAATTTTATTTCCTCTACGAGTTTGTTTTACTAAGTGCACAGTTTTCGAGATGTGAAAGATAAAACCTAAAATATTTATACCTAAAGGGCGAGCAGGAAAAATCCAAAATAATTACAGAATGCACGTTTGGTGCAGTGAAAGTAAGGTAAAAATCGGCGAGCAATTTGGCGAGGGTCAGGGTCAAAACTTGTTCACTTTCGTTTGAACAACGCCATATACATTCTTGCTATCAATCTCTATTTTATTCATGACTTACTTCTTTCTTTTAAAATTGTTATAATAGTTAACATTATATTCCTACATGTATATGTATAGCCGAATTCTTTTCACACTGAAATCTAAGATCCAAATATTCGAATTAACACTCCATCTCTCTTGTATCGACGAAACAATTTTGTCTATTCAGCGACATGTTTTTTAATTGTTCAATTTAAAGACCATTATACAATTATCTGCAAGCACATGCGCTCTTCTGAAATACTGCCGAAGGGTGTATTCGCGATCATCACTCGAATGTGAATAGCTAGCAATGCGAATGTTATCAACTTGTAACTACGAATAAATTCAATGATATTATATATTTATCCCCGATTAGAAATTCAGTTAACAAATCGAGATGTAAGTGACAGTCCATAACAATCGATTTCTATCTGTACGAACTTACATATTCACAGTGGTAGCGAAAACTATCAATTTGATTGCGACTATTCGCAACGGTATTCATAATCAGTGAAATTGGTCTCATTGTTATGCAACAAAATACATATATCTGCCTAAAATCGTCAAGAGCGTAAAGAAACGAGAACATGAAATAAATAGAGGACAAACAACGACAAGTATGTAAGTGTATCTCGTTTTATTTAAAAAACTATACACTCTTAAATATTACTTGTTACAAAAAAGTTCGGCCTAATGATGGTAAGCGTAGGCGGGGGCGGCGTAGTTGACATGAGCCGTGGGGGCAGCGTACGCTGAGTAGGAAAGGGGGGCGGCGTACTTGGCGATGGGTGCACCATAGGTGGAGTACGTCAGGGGAGCGGCGTACTTGGCAACGGGGGCGGCGTACGCAGAGTAAGCCAGGGGGGCGGCGTACTTGGCGACGGGGGCGGCGTAGGCGAGTGGAGCAGCGACCTTGGCGACGACGGGGGCGGCGACGGCCTTGACGGCGACGGCAGCTCCCTCTTTGCGGACGACGGCGTTGAAGCCGTTAACGGGGTCGGCGGTGTAGTCGACGATGCGTCGGGTTCCGTCAGCTTCGATGAGCGAGTATCCCCCCTGGACGACGTCACCGTTGCGGGTCTCGTGCTGCTGCTTGTTGTCCCCGGTTATCGAGTCCTGGACGTCGTAGGAGTAGCTGTACTGGGGGTTGGGGTCGTAGTCAGCGTCGACGGTTTTGGTGACCACGGCCTTGGCGATGGGAGCGGCATAGCCGTAAGCTGGGGCGGCGTAGCCGTAGGCGGGGGCGGCGTGGTAGGCGAGGGGGGCGGGGGCCAGAACTCCAGCGTTGGCGGCGGCCACGAGGGCGAAAAGGGTGATGAACTGGAAGCGGAAGGGTCTTTGTTATTAATCTATTCTGAGTTTCGCGATTTCTTAATCGTTTGATTCTACATTTGCAAGTCATCTGTGATCCGGAAACGAAATATAATCTCGAAATCTGAACTCCACGTCTTGGATAGTCAAGTTGATGATATTGTCAGCTCGTTGAGTAGTTACTACAGATGTATTTTATACGGATGAAAGTCTCATTACAATTTATCGTTGTAATATTGAACTGACGACGTCACTACGACGACTTTCACAAAGCATGTAAATAATATTCGATAGGTAAACGGTTATATCTCTATTTAATTTTGAGTTTGCATAATAATTGCTTTAGAATCTTGACTAGAGAAACACGTCCAACAGACAGAAAATGAAATCAAAGATACTGAATGATTATGGATCAATGATGACAAAGGCTCGAAAATCACTCACCTTGAATGCCATGGCTGCTGTAATGTCCTGTGGATTACTGATACAGTTCTGAGTTGTGGTAAGTCTTTTATACCGTCGAAAAGAACCGGAGAATTTTTCATCCCGAGGCCGCGCCCCACTCAGACGTTCGCCCAAAACTGAATTCACATCCTCTTTCTCTTTTGCCAATGAATTGTCGCAACAGTTTTGCTCCATCCCCTCCACATTATGCTCTTGCACTCGTATAGTTACCGTAAAGCTTCAATTTTTACGCCGGACATAACATCTGCACTGCCACGCATCATATGATCTAACCGTTATGCTTTAAAACTAATATCATTCTAGAGTCGTCGATCACAATGTCACGTTCATAGTACTAACGGCTAACGGATAGGCAAAGGTTTACGTGTTCAATGAATCTAGTTCTAGTTATTCTAAGTATAAAGTAATTATAATTACTAGTTTGTCTATGGAAAAATTTTTCGATAAAATTGATAAGGAGAATATGACTTTGAAACTTGTACCTTGGATTGAAAACTTAGGTGGATTTGGACTTTTTCTCGACTTCAGGCACAATCATTTTTCGGAAATTGGAACCTGGGATCCTCCAATAAATTGGATTCGATATCCTGCCCTGTCTTCACTTGGATGTGAAAACCTTGCATTACGTTTAGGTGAAACCATTTTGAATAGGTCCAGCACACCATTTCTTCATTCTTGACATTGCAGTGCAACGAAAGCAGGTTATAGTTTACCTAACCGTATTTGGACACAAATGAGTTTGGTTCTGATAATTGACCTGTGCCTCTAAATAATCTGTAATGGATGAACAGAGCTCGGCAAAGATCATGTGCACGATCAACTATGGGTGTATTGATGGTTTCCATAAAACTCTAGAAAAAGTTAAAAAAAAAAAAAATGGATCACAAGATCCAGAAGTTTCTGGAAACGAAGAATGATACAGGAGTGCAAACAAATTGTATACTCCTCATTTTAATGGAAATTTCATTTTAATCTCAATTGCATTGACAATGCATCGCACACGTATGGTGCTTGCCGGTTTGTACGAGAATACTTATACGCTGACGCAGATCAACGAAGCTAAGTGGATTTACTCACTGGGTTGTTAGTCAAATATTACCGTAACGCAATGGATGATTTCTCGCAGAAATTATTACTGTATTTTAGCATGGTAGACGACTCATTCCATGCTTTTACTGATAAAGTATCATTACACTTCCCAAATCGCTACAATTGGTTATGCAAATATTCCGTCGAGTGTCGGTAACGCCTGATTGTACACTCTCAAAAGGTGGTGAAAGTAAACATAATCAGATGTCGAGATATTTGTATCTACTCGGTCATGTCATCCAATTTCGTACCTAGAAAAGTGTTTATTTCACTTCGGACTATCGAACAGTGAGGTAGATATGTGCAGAATCATTTTTGGTGTTATTGCCACGATTTCTGTTGCTGTTCTTCTAATCGAGAAATCTGAAGAAGGAAAGTCTCCATTGAGATCTTCGTTTTACGGAACATTAGAGTACGAGGATGATTTAACGGACAACTATGAAGTTTTATTGTTGGAATTGGCAAAGCGTCAGTCTGCAAAGTCGACGGTAAACGTTGTTTTGTCACATCAAGGTTGCTCAGTTTGTGACAGTGTTTTGGCAGAGCTAATGAATGCATTGGCCCAAACGTACTTGACCTTTAATCTTGAGTCCACCGGCGATTCGATTGACGAGAAAAATACTGGGCTGATTTCAAGCGTGGGGAAGTTCAGGTCAGTCATATTCCTGACAGTGAACGTTCCTGATTTCTTTCACAAATTTTCCAAACTTCGTTTGAAATATGCGTGGAACCCAAGAGCTGAGCATTTGATTTTTGCTGTAATAAAACCGAACGCAGATGAGCTGGAGATGGTTTTTAACGAGTGCTGGATTCACCGAGTACTCAATTGCGCAGTGATTGGCCATAATCGAGAACAAGCTTACACCTACAATCCATACCTCAATCATCGTCTTGAGATGCGGGAAGTGGTGGATTGGTCAGGAATGTTCTACGACAAGCTCCGCAACATGAACGGTCACTCGATTCGGTCCAAGTACATTCCGTACTCTGGCAGCGGCTTGGTGAAGTGGGTAAAAGAAGAGAGGGTGTTCAAAATTTTCGGTACAGATTTTGGCCACGCGAAAGCAGTCTACAAGGCCATGAACGCTACTTCAAGTTCCATCAATGTGACGGAAGCCCAATTTCTATCCTACCAAAACTTTACATATCGTTACGAAAGGTGGGCGGACCATCAATTCGGTGGTTCCGAAATGTGGCTCAATTATATGCCATATGGCACAAAATTTAAAGAACGAATCGAACGTTCGTATCCGGTGGCTAGAGGAGATATCCGAATTCTGGCGCCAAAGAGCAGCATTAAAATGCCAAGTCTGCTCGCGCCCTACAATAAAGCTACATGGATTTGCGTGCTGACTACTCTCGCAGTCTTTTCTATTTATTTGCACATATTTAATAAGCTCCGGGGAATCATTGATAATGCTCTTCTTCGAACCCTAGGCGTTTTCCTGGGTATGGACTTGATGAATGGGCGCCAAGAACTGGTGCAAAGGTTTACCTTCGCGATGTTAATGCTATTCTCTCTGCTCATCCTGAACGCGTACCAGGGTTCATTGTACAGCGTATTGGCTACCTCGTCTTATCATCCCGAAATCGATACGCTGCCTCAACTCCACCAGCGGACCAAATCACTGTGGGCTTTACAGAACATCGCCGTGCATCTTCCGAGGCAAGAGCTGGGCTTGAGGGTGTTCACCTTCGACACTGTGGCCTATGTGGATTACATGGCGACCCACCGTGACGAGGCTTACGCCTTTTCGAATACAATGGCCGACTACATTTCCAGGCGAAAGATCCTCTCGGAAAATGGTGTGCCCTTTTACCACATTATGAAGGAGTATTTCATACCGGGTTTCAGGGTGTACTTCTTGCCTTACGGCTCGCCGTACCTTGAAAAAATCGACAGAATTGTTCTTGCTTGCAATGAGGCTGGCCTGAGTGAATACTGGAAGGAGGAGAGTTACTTCCAGGACATACTGACAGGGGATACGATGATCTCTACATCCGCGGAGAGACCGCTAAAGAAATTGTCTCTCCACACCCAGCTGATGAGCTTTTACATTTGGGGGGCTGGGCTCTTTACAAGCCTCTGCTGCTTCATTGCAGAGATTTACTTTTACCACGATCTGAAGAAGGGTGCGTCGAGACAGCCGGCCACGCGGTAATGAGGCCATGGATTAGATTCGGTCTGCGTTTACGGTTAATCATTAGATATCCATGACTATAATTATCTAAATGTGATCTTTTAAAATTTCTTCCCCCTTCCGTGTGCCGTTTGTGTGTGAGTATACGGAACATGCGAATATAAAATAAAGGGAAAACGAATTGATGTTGAACACTGACAATTTCATGGTATCTCATTTTATTTGGAAACTATGCAGTCTTAAACAATACTAATTACAAGAAGGTTCGACCTAATGATGGTAAGCGAAGGCGGGGGCGGCGTAGTTGACATGAGCCGTGGGGGCAGCGTACGCTGAGTAGGAAAGGGGGGCGGCGTGAGCGACGGCGGGGGCGGCGTAGGTCACGTGGGCAGCGGGGGCGGCGTAAGAGAGGGGAGCGTGAGCGACGGGGGCGGCGTAGGCGAGGGGGGCGTGGGCGACGGGGGCGGCGTACTTGGCGACGACGGGAGCGGCGACGGTCTTGACGGCGACGCCGGCGGGTTCCTTGTGGACGACGGCGTTGAATCCGTTGACGGGATCGGCGGTGTAGTCGACGGTGCGTCGGGTTCCGTCGGACTCGATGAGGGAGTAGCTACCCTGGACGACGTCGCCGTCGCGGGTCTCGTGCTGCTGCTTGTTGTCCCCGGTTATCGAGTCCTGGACGTCGTAGGCGTAGCTGTACTGGGGATGAGCGTCGTGATCGGCGTCGACGGTCTTCGCGACCACCGCCTTGGCTAAGGGAGCCGAGGCGTAGCCGTAAGCTGGGACGGCGTGAGCGTAGGCGGGGGCGGCATGGTAGGCCAGGGGGGCGGGCGCCAGAACTCCGGCGTTGGCGGCGGCCACGAGGGCGAAGAGAGCGACGAACTGGAAGCGGAAGGAGGTCTGTTAGCGATGTATTTTTGTAAGTTCTAATTTATGAATATAATATTGTCCATAAATATAAACTCTACGTTGTCGACTAGAAAACTTGATTAAAAAACAGTTGAATATACATTTTCTACGGATGGAATGATATTCTGATAGCTGTTTTGATATGGAAAGCACTACAGGCTTGCTTTTGAAATAATAGAGTCATTAGCGCCACAAAACTCTGATTGCAATTAATAGTTGCGATGCGAACTGTGATATCATGGCGTCAAAAAATAGGCACATTCGAAAAGCATGTCAATGATATACGACTGTTGAACGGTTATATTTCTAATGAATATCTCTTCTGCACGATAATGTCTTCAGAATATTTACTGGAATTTTTTTTTCAGCGGTGATGAATTAAAACCTGGTGATAAAGTATAAATTGTTCGGTTGTGTACGTATTACGGTAGTTTGTTGGGACAAAAATACTGATTGACGCTGGATCGACGACGACACAGGCGTGCAAATCGCTCACCTTGAATGCCATGGCTGCTGTATCGTCTGCTGGATTACTGATACAGCTCAGTGTTGTGGTAGGTCTTTTATACCGTCGAATCGAACCGGAATTTTTCAACGCAAGGCCGCGCCCCTCTCAGCCGTTCACCCAAAACTGGATATGTATCCTCTTTTCCATTCTCCGCGCGGATAGGAGTCTTTCTCTATCCCCTCTTCGTTAACAGTGCCTGCGTGGTTACCCTGCAGCTTGAATTCTTTTGCGTGAGATAATATTCACACTGTTAGGCGTAGACACAATGCAATCGTTACGCCTAATAATTGACTTGGGAGTCAGTACTTATAGTATCACGTTGAAATCAACAAGGACTTGTACCTGTCGTTGATAGTTCAGTGATCCTGATTAAGCATCGTAGCTAAAGCAGTTGACTATTTTCCGGATGGTGAAACTGATACTTATTTGGAATTGATAGGTGGGATTTGACTTTGAAATTTGGCGCTCGTATCGAAAATTGCAGTTGATTTGGACTTTGAATTAAATTAGGGTGTAATCATTTGTCTCGGACTGTACCCTCGGTTTTTACGGTGCCTTGGAGTGTAAGCTTTATTTAGATAAAATGATCTCGATAAGCTACAGCACATCATAATTTTGGTTCTACATATGATAGTGAGCAAAAATATGATGCAAAGAATTCAATTATGTAAAACTTAAATGAGCTTAAACCTTATTACTGATTTACAAAAGTATCAAATCTCATGGATGAAGAGAATAAGTGAAAAACACATTTTGGATTGACTATATCAATTGGTAATTAACTAATAGTTTTTATGAAAATCATCCAAATAATAAATAACGGTAGAGAAATACTGGAAAATTTCACAGTGTGACTGTAGCTTTATAAGACAATATGCTGCTTGCACGGCACGACAAGGATACGTAGATTTATTCACACTGAGAATAGTAGTCAAACATTGTCTCAACTCATTGCATGCTTTTGTTGAAAAAGTATGATTACACTTCCCAAATCGCTAGAATTGGTGTGCAAATATTCCGTCGAGTGTCAGTAACGCTTGATTGTACACTCTGAAAACTTGGTGAAAGTAAACATAATCAGATGTCGAAATATATCTATCCAATACGTCATGTCACCTATTTCTATACCTGATAAAATGTTCATTTCACTCAAGGCTGTCGAAGAGGTGAAAGTCGATGTATGCAAAATTATTTTTGGTATTGTTGCAACATTTTCGCGTACAGTTTTTCAAGCCGAGGTAGCCGAAGGGAGAAGTTCCTGGTCAGATTCTTCATTCTACGGAATTGCTGTTCAATAGAAGGATGACTTCAGCCAAACTTTCATTGCTTTGCATCAATCCCAGAAGTTTACAATGAACATTATTCTGTCACACAGAGGCTGCTCAATTTGTGAAAGTATTCTGGGTGAGCTAATGAAGGCGGCTGTTCCTTGTTAAACATTCTTGACGTTGAATCTTAAGACCACTAACTCAATTGCTGACGAAAATATTTGGCACTGGTCTCAAACCTGGGTCAGTCATATTCATGATGATTAATGTTTGTGGTTTTTTTTACCAATTTGCCAAACTTCGGTTGATATTCGCGTGGAATCCAAGAGCTGAACATCTCATTTTCACAGTCTTCAAATCAAACGACACTGGGCTGGAAAGAAATATGGAATGCTCAAAAATTTAGCGAAGTCAACATCGAACAAACCGAATCCAGTTACTCCATATATCGAGAAGATATTATGATTTTGGCACCCATAGTGACATCAGATCGCCAAGTCTGCTCAAGCCGTACAGTGAAAGGTAGTATTCTTCGTCAACTTTTATGTTCTCAAAAAGTTCCGTGGGATCGTTGACGTTTTTCTGCGGAACAGCCTAACCAGGAGGCGCCAAAGAATTGTGGAAAAGCTGCCGATGTTGAGTGACTACCAAGGTGAGCTGTGCAGTGCATTGGCCACCATGTCTTATTATCCGAAAATCTATCTACGGCGTTAACTTCACTAACTAACAAGAAGGTTTGGCACTATATAGAGCATCGCAAACTTCTTTAAAGGTCACGAAGCAATTTCAGGGTAGTTTACTTAGATACTACCGCTAATTATAACCAAGTACATGAGAACCCAACGTCACCAAGCATAATTAGCCTTTTTGAATAACTTGGCGCACCGTACAGCCAAGTTGCTACAGTGTTTAGTACTTCCGTATCGTTCATCGTATCTCGACTAACTCGAGAGACTTGTTTTGGTGAGCAAGGAGGTTGGCCTGGTGCAACATAGAGAGGGGGAAGATGACTTGCAAGAATTTCTGTTGGAGTGAATCGTGCACCATAACGTAGCTGAAGACAAACAGTTGCAGCAATTGTCCCTAGACTAGAGCTTGGATTTTTTCGGGTAACCGGATTAACCGAATAACCCAGATCCACCGGATCGAACGCTTCAAGCTGGGATACTCGGATAATCCGAATAGTTTGAGTACGAAGTATTCCAACACTTACAGCACTTGATTCATTTGGATATTTAAACTATTCGTATAAAACGGATAGTTTGGTTTCCTGCCTGGGATTCGTGTTAAAATAGTTGTACTGCAAGTACTACAGCCACGTGTTAGTTATAACTACTATCATATGTATAGCGGAGCGTTGGAATTTCACACAGGCAATTTGTGCTGGTTATTCTGGAAACTGAATTTTCACAGCATTTTTTTCATTACATTGTTTAACGATTGTGCGAAACAATATTTGATCTTCAAATAATTTGTATAATGGTAAAATTCTGTGTTGCTAGATTCTGAAATATGCATGGACATTATGCTTCTAGGAGGATACGTATTTAAGGTATACCTTTTTATATTCTCAAATATGGAATGCGTAAGAAAAGATCAGTTACCATTCTTGAATACGGTATCAGAAAATTTACCATATTATGGATGAAATATTGATCTAGACTGCTTGAGCAATTATTTTACGGAACAATATATCGACACGAATGAAATGCCTGGTTGTTAATAGTGGGTTTTCAAATAATTTTTTAGTAAAATCAATCATATCCGGTCTGACAATGAATGTGCAACTATACGAAACTCGTCGATAAAACAAACAATTACACGTACATGATAAGTATTTCGTTTTTATTTAAAAACTATTCACTTTTAAATATTACTAGTTACAAAAAAGTTCGGCTTAATGATGGTAAGCGTAGGCGGGGGCGGCGTAGCTGACATGAGCCGTGGGGGCAGCGTACGCTGAGTATGAAAGGGGGGCGGCGTGAGCGACGGCGGGGGCGGCGTAGGTCACGTGGGCAGCGGGGGCGGCGTAAGAGAGGGGAGCGTGAGCGACGGGGGCGGCGTAGGCGAGGGGGGCGTGGGCGACGGGGGCGGCGTACTTGGCGACGACGGGAGCGGCGACGGTCTTGACGGCGACGCCGGCGGGTTCCTTGTGGACGACGGCGTTGAATCCGTTGACGGGATCGGCGGTGTAGTCGACGGTGCGTCGGGTTCCGTCGGACTCGATGAGGGAGTAGCTACCCTGGACGACGTCGCCGTCGCGGGTCTCGTGCTGCTGCTTGTTGTCCCCGGTTATCGAGTCCTGGACGTCGTAGGCGTAGCTGTACTGGGGATGAGCGTCGTAATCGGCGTCGACGGTCTTCGCGACCACCGCCTTGGCTAAGGGAGCCGAGGCGTAGCCGTAAGCTGGGACGGCGTGAGCGTAGGCGGGGGCGGCATGGTAGGCCAGGGGGGCGGGCGCCAGAACTCCGGCGTTGGCGGCGGCCACGAGGGCGAAGAGGGCGACGAACTGGAAGTGGAAGGAGGTCTGTTAGCGATGTATTTTCAGTCTCCCGATTTCTTATTTTTCTGACGTTATTTGCAAATAATGTGTGAATCACGAATGAAATATTGTCTACAAATCGGTAATGAGCCTTATGTCTTCAATAGATGATTTTTTGTTGGCATCGTAAAATTTCCCAGTTACAAAAATCAACAACAATTGTGTCGATGAAGATTCATCAACAGCTTACATACATAATCAGTTAGATATCCAATTTTTTGATAGTTACTACGATACATAGACATTCAATGTTATGACACGTCATTTCTGTAGATTCAATTTACGACGAGGATAACTCCGCGGTCTCGGTTCTAAACCGAGACAATGGCCAGAGATATTCAATTCGGATCTGAATCTATTGTCCCGAGACGAACTACGACGTCGATACGGTAACAATACACTTTCACAAATGTCATGAATATTATAAATCTTTGAACGACGTTCTATTTCCCATCACGGTATGTACATCGTGTTACTCTGTTCAGTAGGTTGCGTAGAACCTTGACACAAAAAAAAACACTTCCAACGAACAAAGTTGAAAAGTAACCGTAAAATAATGTCCGCCTCGATTCCTAACAACGTCATACAGTTCCAGCGGATGAAAAATATCTCATCCTGATTCAGACTGGATTGACGATTACTATACAGGCATGCGGTAATTGCTCACCTTGAATGCCATGGCTGCTGTACTGTCTTGTGGATGACTGATACTGTCCACAGCACCGCCAGGGCTTTTATACCATCGAAACGAAGCGGAGAATTTTAACGCTGCGAGGCCGCGCCCCTCGCTGACGTTCACCCAAAACCGAATACATACCTCCTCTTTCTCTCTCCCTCTCTCTGTATCACACACATTCACTTCACCGATCTTTCACTCTCCCTGGATCTTTCTCCTCCCCTCCTCGTTATCTCCTACGTTCATGGTTAACCTGGACCTTGGATTCAGCCTCCCGGGTGACATAATTCCACTGTCAACCGCTGGACACAATGCAACCGGTACGCTTCGAGATCTACGTCTCCTTGGAGTCACCGATCCATTCGTCGCAACATCCTATTCGTCACATCCACGCGCGACAGAATTTGGGTCAATTCTTATTCGCACTCCGAAGTGATCGAACTTCGGCTTTCCACCGTTCGGATCACTTAACCGTGAGCAGCGATATTCGGAAGAAGTTAAACTCGGAAGGCAAATCATCACATTCCTTTTGTGGCAGTGAAGTTACTCTATGAAAAGTATCGTAATCGTTAAATCATTTCGATATCACCTTAACCAGCGAATCAGAGCCGTGATAAAAATCTGTAACGAGTACCCATATTGTCAAGCAGATCTGCATAAGGCGCGAACGAAATCGAAATGTTTTAATTTTCCTATGAATTGGGTCGATCTAATACATCTCGAAGGCACTTTGGAAGGACTTTGTCACGCTAGTCGTACGACAACCGCAGTGGAAGTGTTTTGAATTTTTAACGCTACCGGCTAAATGAATCAGCGCTAAACCAACGTGATCCGTCATCATGCACGTGAGTAAGATTTCTTGGTGACATATAATTATACAGTTTTCTTGCTGATCCAATCTTTTTCCCCTTGCAAATGCGTCATATACAGTTCAGAAAAATAGATTTCTGCGTAAATGGAGAATAGAAAAAAAATAAAAAAAAAAAAAAAAAATAAAAAAAAAATAATTATATAAATCGAGATCAGATAAAAGAAAATGGACTTCTTGTGTGATTGTTATAAAACTAACATTACAATAATTAACCCAGCATTTTAGAAAATAAGACCGGTGGTTAAATCTCGAATGGATTTTTACGAGTCTCCAGTATATGCCTCATTCGGTTCCCGTTTATCATCTGCACGGAAAATTCTTACCGCAAAGTCGTATTTAGGTATCACTGTGCCACTCACGATCAACGCAGTCATAGAAAGTGACAGCGGCGGCAGATGAGCCACTAGGAAGTAGTCAGACTCGACGAACCGGCAGCCACACGGCCGACTCATTCGTAGGTTTAACTACTTGCCGGCTCGAGCAGATCTATCTCTCAGCCTATTGCCGTTCTAGTAGAAACTGCCGCGCTTGGTCAGCCGCCCGTCTACCTCGCAACTGCGGACGATTTTCACGCTGATTTAAATTGTTTGAACAATTTTTCCAGGTCTGTCGGAGTGATTGTTTATCGGGTATTTATCACACTGCTCGAAATTGTCAATTTTACGGAGGAGTAAGTTGTAAACTTAATTTCTAGATAAATAGATCTTGTTTTTTCTTCGCGAGAAGCACGATTTTTACATTTCGATAAATTTAGTAAAAACAAGGATTCTTCTGTGTGAAAATTGTATGAACTTATTTTTCATACAATTTGATGCGTAACATTAGGAAAAAATGACGCGGCGATTATTTTACACAATCACACATCGGCGTAGTAATTTCTTGTTTTTAATTATCTTTAGATTATTCCATTTATTTAATATCGCCGATTTGGTGCGATTATTTTTTTTAAATTTGCTCCAAATTTTTTGATGAAAAAAAAGTGCTTTTGATAAAGAATATTGTCATTGAAGTTATTATTATTATTATCAGGATATCATTCCAGAAAGTATATAATTCTGACAATCATCGGTACACATGATCAAGTTGTGAAAAAGTGTTTAATAAATTTTGAATTGAAATGTTACAAAATGCGTAAAATTTTGAGAAAATTTATTTTCCAAACGTCATGACTGTAAAAATACCTGTATAGAAAACTGAATTCAACTGTACTTTATAGGATCGTGTAGCTCGAGAATTTCAGATTTACCGGTCATCTATAAACGTTATAAAACTTATACAGTTTGTTTTTTATTCTTCGAATTGAATCGCGAGTTGTTGTTATTCTCCGTTCGAGTGGAACCAGGATTATCTTGAACGATAGAAATAAGTTGCTGGCTAAGTTCCAAACCAACGGTACCTACAACTACGCATATCTTGTTTCTGTGAATTGAGTGCGAACATGTACATACTTGCAAATTAAGAAAGGCTCGAGGCGTACGGCAAGGTTATTGCATAACGGCGCGGCAGCGAAGCAGTGAATTGCAGAAAGTGTTATAATAATTTATGCGGTATGCCAATTGAGTGACATTGATTGCCACTTTTACTTATTATACTAGACACACCTCAGCCTCCCATTGTGTATTCGTGTCATCCGATTTTCATTAGTATTCAATTGACACCACGCTCGATTGAGTCTAGCTGCTTAAACTCGTGCTGTCGCCCATAATCCCTGCGACGCTATCCAACGGAACGATTTTACCGTCTGACGACACTTTCTTCGTCGAAGAAGCCAGATTTCAAGAAGATTTGCCGAAATATTCGGGCACGATTGATTTCGATGTACGTATCGTATTGTTAACTGCAGTTACAGGTAGATCAAATTATTTACCAGATTTTACGAAATACTTTTTTCTCGCATTGTACGTAATTTTCACTCTCGCAGAACAGCAGCGAGGTAACGAAATGGCAATAGGAAAAAGAGAATTGAGGAAAATAACCTTTTCTGAACGCCGAACAAACAAACGCAGATAATTCAGCACCTAGAAGTATCGCAGTGAGAAAAAATCGATTTTACAAACCAGAAGGGAGATGATTGACAAAAAAAAATGTTCGCTCTCAAACGGGTTTTGGTGAATGAGAAATGTAATTTCTGCTCTGCTTGCAAAATCACACTGGTAAAAACAAGTAAAGAATAATTTGTGAATTTACGTTAAAAAATGTTTATTTTTATAAAGTATCATTATATCAACAGAAGTTCGTGTGATTAGATTGCGTATCCAGCAGCAGCGTAGGTCAGCGGAGCAGCCAGCCTGGCAACAGCGGGTCCAGCGTAAGCCGAATAGGGGAGGACACCCGGAACGCCGACCGGACTTCCGACCTTGGCAACCGGTGGGAATCCCAGAGGAGCGGTGTAGGCAAGAGACGCTGGAGCGACGGCGGGAACTCCCAGAGGCGCGCTATAAGCCAACGGAGCTGGAGGGGCGGCTGCGACGACGGGGGCGCTCCTGGCGAGGACGGGAGCTGGTGCTGCCACGGGGGCAGCGGCGACGAGGGGAGCGGTCCTGGCGACGACGGAAGCGGGCGCGACGATGGGGGCGGCCTTGGCGACGACTGGAGCGACGGCGACGGCTGCGGATTCCCGGTTGACGACGGCGTTGAAGCCGTTAACGGGGTCGGCGGTGTAGTCGACGATGCGGCGGGTGCCGTCGGGTTCGATGAGGGAGTAGCTACCCTGGACGATGTCTCCGTTTCGCGTCTCGTACTGCGCCTTGGAATCACCGGTCAGAGAGTCTTGGACGTCGTAGGCGAAGCTGTACTGGGGAGCCGGGTCGAAGTCCTCGATCTTTGCCAGGACCGGACCCGCTGGAGCTACCGGAACTACTCCGGCTTTGGCGACTGCCGCCACGGCGAGAAGGATGCAGAGCTGCGAATTGCGGAATTTAGTTAGGTCAGGTTGGCGGAGGTCGAACGCGCAGTTATTGGGCGATCGGTTTCAGGGTGGCAACGATCGGCGGATGAGGTGCTTTTGAGGATTACGATTCGCGAGACTCGGTATTAATCACGCTTCGGTTGTCTCACCGAGCTGCGATCGACCAAACAATTTCCAATAACTTCAACTCGATTTTAATTTTTGTCAACAAATTTTGATTTTCGAATTCAACCGACGTTGGATTCAAAGCCTACCTCATAACTTCGCAGCTTTGAGTAAATCTTTTTGCAATTTGTTGTTAACAATAATTGACTCTGTACTCAAACGACTGAGTGAGCTTCCTGTAATCGGAATATGCTTCCAACAATCGCTTCAATTGTTGAGCAGATCATTTTCATACTCATGGTACTTAAGGTTTGAAAAATTCTTTCGGTAGCCAACGAAGTAAAAGCTATGAACCGATCAGTAAAATTCTGAGCAAATCTCTCTAAGAATTTCACCTTGATTTATCTACTACTGTTCTGATCATGAGGTAGAATTTACTTTGAAAATAACGGTGATTGAATATTTTCGCAATTTTTTTATATACATTTTGCGTGAAGTTGACATTCAACATAAAAGAACTTTGATATGTCAATGGTATGAAAATCAAGACATTAATTATTTGTTCAATTTAATCATTGAATGAATTTCACTATATCCGTCAATGTAGTCTTCACAGTTCGTGGATGCCAGCTCGATGACCGAAGACACAATATCAGCGTGTTAAAAATGAATAAAAAGTATAAAAATAAGGTATGATTTGAATTGCACCGCAAGTCCTTTCGTTTCGGTACAATAAATACACTTCGATAAGTATCGGCAACTTCGCACAAAACGTTTTGAAAAAAGATCACTGTCACTGATACTGATTTTAATGGTATAATTTACGATGAGATTCGTACCTTGGAAACCATTGTACTGTTGCACAGATCAACTGCTGGTCATCAACTGATGCCTAACTGTCTTTTGGTTCTGGCTTATATCGTTGACCATCCTCGCATCGCCCCTTCCCCGTATCCAACAGCAATGACCACACGCGAGTATTGCACCTATCATCCGTCGACTATTCGCCGCTTGTGCAATTTGATTAGTATTTCAAGTCGGGCATATGAGACGACCGAATACCAATGTCTCGAAATTCGATTAAGAGGGACACTGGGAATGGCCCGCAGAGCTTCGCTGACTAGAATAATATCAGGACCCGAAGTAAGCTTTCTCGCGTTGGTCAATGAGGACGTGTTTCCAGATCGTCTTTCTCCGCAGCCTTTTGTAATTTTCCACGATTCCGATTGTCGCAATTTTCTATAACTACGCTAGATTTTTTCTTAATTTTAATTTTCTTCCAAGGCTTCTTTGAATCGCGAATCGCATCGCACGCAGTTATCGCTGTAACATGCGTGACGTGACGCCAGCCGAGGAAATGATACGAAAAAGCTAACACGAATGTAAATCGGTCCGCTCGCTGACTTGAATACAAAAATAATATCGGTTGGCCAATTTCAGGCAAGGCCAAAGGCTCTGACGACATTCACGCAATCGCTAAGAATCGAGTCAATTTTAATGCCCGTTTTTCCAACGTTTTATAATCGTCGTATCGACACCCTACGGTAAAAGTATCACGGATATGTAGTCTGGATAGAAAAAGTATGGAGACGAAAATGTTTGCACGTCAAAATTCAAAAGGTTGAAAAGCGTTTGGCGGTCGCGCTTACTTGCATTACCATAATATTTTACTGGATTACAATGAAAAGGAATGAAGGAAAGAAAATGTAATTAAAACTCAAGTCGAAACACGTCTTTTATTGACCAGGAGAAATTTATCACTTTCTTGGTTTCTTTGGATCACGAACCACGTCAAAGTTTCAAATACCTTCCTCCGAGCAAATTTTATATAATCAATGAGAAACAGCCAGTTGGCCTAATTGGGCAAAGCCGAAAGTTCACTGTTCATAGTCTCATCTCAAGTGGTCTATAAAGCGTCCAGTTTAATCTGATTTCTTCAGGTATTAAACGCAGGACGGTTGAATATCCTTTTACTAAAACACCAGATGGCCCATTGAGAGATTCCGGTCCCCCAGTTCGTCCAATGGTCGATTGCCCCGATAAAAATCTCCAGCAATATCAGATGCTGCCTCGTTTCGTGTTCGTCTAAGTCACTTCATATTGACGGTAAATTGAGCAGACGGTGTGTCAGGACTTTGTGTATTTCGAGAGTTGGTACTTGGGAAAGGTGGTGTCGAGTGATGGACGCGCATAGAGTGCAGATTGGACTCGAATTTGATCGCTGGATGATCGCAGTGGCGATCCAGTTTCCTTCCTTTACGAGGAGTTGCATCAGATGACCTTGCAGTCGACTACCCTTGCTGGGAATTATAGGCTACGCAATTGTCACGTTGCCAGTGGGAGTGGTGGTTTGACATTGTGACACCTTCAACGATATAAGCGTAGCGAACTCCTACTCAGGCTCATCAGTTGCTGCTTCAGTTTCACTCGCTGCTATCGGTGCTCGTTTCATTATCATGGCATTCAAGGTAGATGGATATTCATTCTTTATTCATTTTGTAGTTTGTCGCTTGCTTTAGTGTCTTGAAACCTATATGTACCACAGTTCTCAAGATTGGTATAATAATGTAAAAACATTAGTTATAGAATATGTTGTGTTATGTTTGATCAACGTATCGTTAGTTTAGTCAAGTATTTTTGATTAGAGTAGAATTCACTGCTTCTCAGCTGATTGCATTTGAATTTGATTATTTTAATTTCTCATTTCCAGATTCTTAGATTAACGAAATTTGAATCTCCTGACGGGCTTAGTTTATTCGTTATTTTTTACGATTTTGAAGCCGGGTTCAGATAAGTTAGCCTCACAAGGAATCGCAAATGGATATCAAACAGATCGTTAAATTGATTTGAAATTTCGTATTAACACTTGAGCCACCTTAATTTAGTCTATGTAGGATGCAAGCATTTCATTCATCAAACAGGAGTTGTTCTAGTTCTTCAACTATCGAGAATATTGTTTTGCCGTATCTTATGATTCATTGGAAATGATCTTCTCAGTGATCGAGACGATTGTAGAAAGCGTGTTTCGATTATCGGAAGCTTATAACTCAGTCGTTTGAGTAGAAAGTTCGTTATTGTTAACAACGAATTGCAAAACGATCTACCCCGAGGTATGAAATTATGAGGGAGGCTTTGAATCCAACGTCAGATGTAATTGAAAATCGAAATCTGTTGTCAAAAATTACAATCGAAATGAAGCTATTAAAAATTTAGCGACTTGCTCAAGATTTCAGTAATCACTTTGTAGTTTCTACTTCTTTGACTACTGAGAGAGTTTTTTAAACCTAAAGTACGATGGGTACGAAAATGATCTGCTCAACAATTAAAGCGATTGTCGGCAGCATGTTCCGATTACAAGAAGCCTAGTCAGTCGTTTGAGTACAGAGTCAATTATTGTTAACAACAAATTGCAAAAAGATTTACTCAAAGCTGCGAAGTTATGAGGTAGGCTTTGAATCCAACGTCGGTTGAATTCAAAAATCAGAATTTGTTGACAAAAATTACAATCGAGTTGAAGTTATTGGAAATTCTTTGGTCGATCGCAGCTCGGTGAGACAACCGAAGCGTGATTAATACCGAGTGTCGCGAATCGTAATCCTCAAAAGCACCTCATCCGCCGATCGTTGCCACCCTGAAACCGATCGCCCAATAACTGCGCGTTCGACCTCCGCCAACCTGACCTAACTAAATTCCGCAATTCGCAGCTCTGCATCCTTCTCGCCGTGGCGGCAGTCGCCAAAGCCGGAGTAGTTCCGGTAGCTCCAGCGGGTCCGGTCCTGGCAAAGATCGAGGACTTCGACCCGGCTCCCCAGTACAGCTTCGCCTACGACGTCCAAGACTCTCTGACCGGTGATTCCAAGGCGCAGTACGAGACGCGAAACGGAGACATCGTCCAGGGCAGCTACTCCCTCGTCGAGCCCGACGGCACTCGCCGCATCGTCGAATACACCGCCGACCCCGTTAACGGCTTCAACGCCGTCGTCAACCGGGAACCAGCCGTCGCCGTCGCTCCCGTCGTCGCCAAGGCTGCTCCAGTCGTAGCCTCCGCCCCCGTTGTCGCCAGGACGGCTCCATTACTTGCTGCCCCCGTGGCTTATACCATCCCCAGAGCCGTGGCCGCGAGACTCAACGTTCCAGTCGGTGCACCGGTCGTAGTGTAACGTCAACGGGTTTCATTTATTGTTGACGATATTGATGTGCCCAATTGTTTTGTAAATATCACACATGAAATACCGAATTTGTAAAAATTTTTAGTCACAGTAAAACCGTTCATTCCCAATTAAATTTTGTTCGATGATTGTTTATAATGTAGGTGTAGCTGCAGGTGAAAGATTACGTTTGAGAGCCTGAAAATAGCGAGAGAGGGAGTTACGCGATCATTTTTATGCTTCACTGCATCAGCCGAGTGCCGTTTAGTTCCCGTCTCATCGCAAAATAAATCTTCAATGTATTATACTTATATCCTGTAGCGATCGAGAAATTGAATCGAAACGAACGTCTGTTTCAACTTGACAATAGGAGCGCGTTCTTTCGCTTGCGTAATTTCTGCTTATTCAACCTTGTCGCGATGTGTGAATAATCGTGTACAAACATGATTTAATGCCCTCAATTGCCGAGGAATGACTCAACGAGAATTCGAGAGGCATTCGAATTGGAGAAAAAAAATGAAAGAAGAAGCAAATTATTCTAATCGCGTAATCAGATCCCAAAGATGATTCACCGCAGCTCGTCTTATCAAACTTTCATTACTTTTCATGTTAAAAGAATCAACGCACAAGTTTCGAAAAGTCACCTAACAGCAGGACTTGGTCCGGTGAATCGGTATTCTGTTTGTTTGTTTATTGTACAATCGCTTAAACATATTAACTTGATCGTAAAGTTTTGCGAAACCTATTCAGATGGCGAATTTATCTTCAGCTAAACGCAGAAAACTTAATTATAATACACACATAAGTCGTTGAGAAAAAGAAAAAGTTGAAGAGAAGTGATCAGAAAACTGCTTCGAACAATATGTTTTACACGCATGCCGATTCGATTGTGATTCGCAAATGTTGATGCAACGCAATGCATGTGTGTCACGTTTTATGGCACATACACAGATATTATGACCTATAGATGCGAGTGAGAAATTATAGAGGCGTCTGAATATTCGCTCGAGTGTTTGTATAAGTGAGTCAGAGTTTCGGGCCAATCTGAATTCGATTCACGCTCCTTCTTTGAGCCTGCAGTCACAATACGACCGTCTCTTTCTTACTTGGAAACTTGTGCAACAAGATTAAGCAGTCACATTTATTACGGTAGTATGCGATCGCCGAGTTACGCTAAGATTACGTTCAGCTGGGTGTGGTTGCTGCGCAATTCGAAGAACACGATTTTGCGGCTAGAAAATTTTCAGACAAATGCACTACAGTTTAATTTTTAGAAAAATCCCGAATGTTCCAGAAATTCAGTGTAACTTATCCTTCGCTACTTCTTGACGGTGTATCCATTCCTCGATCTTACAATTAGATAAGATTATTTTTTTGTGTAATGTCAAAAACGGATCTTGCGTTTTTTGAAAGGACCTCATCGGCAAGATAGTTGCTTACAAAACGGGAACTGGATTTGAGATGAAAGAAGGAAGAATTATTTATTAAAGTACCAGATGTTGAGATGCAATGTTTTAAAGTTTCAAGTGATGCAATTCATACAAATTTAAATAGAGCAAGTTTCACTGTTTCAGAGCAGCCTTGTTGAAAGAAACAATTTCGTAATCATTACGATGCAGTTTTGCTGCATTATTTTCAGCGTACAAATTTCGATAACATAGAATGTCTTTTCGCCTGAAATTTTCTTCCGGATAACTTAAATTAGAAGTTATATTGACATTGATCGAATAGATTAACGTCAACGAAAAAGAGTATCTGACATACGCATTTCTTATTTTGTGTTTAATAAAGAGTTAAATTTATCCAGTTTCGTAAATTCAGTAGACACTCTCTCTTCGTCAGACTGTCGACAATCCTACTTCGTACTTTTCTCTCCAGAATTTCACCATCAAGTGGGTATAAATTAAAAACCAAGTATTGAAACAGGCTTACAAACGGTTTATTTACCTTACAAGATATTACACAATTCCAGATACAAAAGGGATTTATCCGTGACGTGCATAAGTCACCGCACCTTGCACTCGGAAGAAAAATTTGTCAACCGGTGAACCTACGTCAGAAACTCCGTTGTTACGAATAACAAATGTATATTTCTCTGACAGCGAATGTACTTTTATACGATGCTAAGAAAAAAATATCGAAATCTTATCTCGATGATATATTAGAGTGAAGGATATTGGAATTATAAGTCAAAGAAGTACGTGACATAAATAATGGGACCTTTTCAGAACGATATAAATTTATTAACACTGTCAGCAGCAGGTGGAAAAACGAAATCAAAATCCAAATTTGGACATTTATGGATATGAAAAAATATTTCTACGACGATGTTCGTTTTTCCATCTGTTCCTGACACTGTTAATAAATGTAATATCGTTCCGAGAAGGACCCACACACTCGGGTCGAAAAGTTATCAAATAATTCATGTGACGTACTTGTTTGACCTACAATTCGAATATCCTTCACTCCACGATGCTAAATAAATTTCAATCGCATAGAATAAAGCTACAATTTATAAAAATAATTAAAAAAAAAAAAACAAATAGATTGAGTGACACGTTCACAACGAAGATATAAAAATTTTCTTTCCGGTTACAAGCAAGCATTTCTCCAAGGGGTCGGGATTACAGAAGCACCATTTTTGGCAACACGAGTACCACATTTAGCCAAAAAATTTTCGATCATTCCAGTATATATATTTGCAGGTCAATGGTATGCGTGAAAGAATTTGAACTGTGTTCTACATTGCTTGAATAATGATAAGTTTCTCAGGTTTACTTGATCACAGAATTCGGAAAGAACCGTACGGATGTGAACGAATATGAAATCAGCGGTAAAAAACGGTGCGTCCATTTCCCTGGCCGGCTTTTGACACCTCACAATGCGGCGGGGGCGTAAGTCAGACCGGCGGCAGGGGCGGAGTAGGCGAAGGGTGAGGAGTAGGCTGCGGTGTAGGCGGAGTAGGCAGGGTAGGTCGCGTAGTTGAGGGTAGAAATTTTTGCGAGGGGTGCAGCGACCACCGGGGCCTGTGCCGTGTAGGCCGCGTACTTGAGGGGCGCTGCTGCGGCCCTGACGGGGGCCAGGGGGGCGGCTGGGGCGCTGGCGACGAGTCGAGCGGGGGCGGAGGCCTTGGAGGCGGGGTCCTTGGCCAACGGAGCGTTCCTGAGGGGCCCGGAACGGGCCTCGACGACCTCGACGTCGGAGTCTGGGCCCGACGCTGGGATGGCTGGAGCGACGGGGGCGGCGGGGGCGGCAGGAGCGACTGGGAAGGCGGCGGCGGCTGGGGCCAGAGCGACGGCGGCCAGGGCCGGTTCGTTACTGACGACGGCGTTGAACCCATTGACGGGGTCCGCCGTGTAGTCGACGATGCGACGAACTCCGTCGGGCTGGATGAGAGAGTAGCTGCCCTGGACGACGTCTCCGTTTCGCGTCTCGTACTGCGCCTTGGAATCACCGGTCAGAGAGTCTTGGACGTCGTAGGCGAAGCTGTACTGCGGGACCGAGTCGAAATCCTCAAGCTTAGCCAGCACTGGTGCGGCTGGTGCCACTGGCACTACTCCGCCATTGGCCACGGCTGCCACTGCCAGGACAATTATGAGCTGGAAGAAACGAAACAAAGAATCTTTGATACCGTGGGGGTGCTCATGGGGATTTATTTTAACCCTTAGCGGCCACATGGGGTAACTCGTTACCCCATGCTGAAAAACCTAGTTGTACAAGACATGTATATGGGTGTTCTAAGACTTCTAACCGATTGTTTCATGTTTCTTGAAGAGTTCTTCAATATTTCTAATGATTTTTATCAGTCAATTTGTAGATGGCGTTCAAAAAACTGGTCGTATATGTGAAAATTCAGAAAAAATGGCTTTTTTCAGAAGAAAATTCATTACTCCGCCATTTTTCAATATCAAGGGCTAAAATTTTAGGATTGCACGCACAACATATACCACTGCCATAAAAAAATAACGGTATCCGTCGATCATTCAAAGAGTATATCTATTTTGTAAAATTACTGGAGGGGCTAATAGTTTCACTTATTCTGAGCCTGGGGTAACTAGTTACCTCGTGTGGCCGCTAAGGGTTAATAGGAGTCACTTTTGTCACTTCGCGACTGATATTTGTAAGCCAAAAAACAAGTAACCGAGACGGAGATTGTATTTTATAGTGAAACTGTTGAGAGACTCTGCTGATGGCGTTACTAGTGGTTGAATTTTTACCTTCCGGTTACCAATTGAAACAGTGGTTTATACTAACACGAATACAATACGAGAGAATGGAATCTGATGGGAATGATAAGTGTACGTGGTTCAAGATCCGTTGCAACTATTCATGGAGTAAAAACGAGGTTGAACAGAAATTCGATCACACCGAATATCAATTGACGGTTTGAGTTACATATTCCCATTTTCAAATCGCGGCGGTATGACGAGAGCAACCTCAAAGGTAACATCGATACACGTTTCACCCTGAATGTTGCTGTACAATTTACTCTATAGCAGTCTTCGCCTGACAGTGTTCGAACGATCTGTCCGATAGTTTGAGCCAATAACGTCTGGTGAAACTCAAGTGCAGCTAAATCAATTCACAGCACTACCCACCATATCCGGGAACCCCGATTCTAGGATGGTCAGTGCAACGCGTTTTTGACGTAATCGAGACTCGAGCCGACTATCGCCACTCCCCGTGACCATATTTCGTATTCATACGCAACAGGTGATATAATGCAATAAAATTTAGCCTCATTGGAGTTGTTATAATGCAGCGACACGTACCGGAGGATTATTTATACGTGCAGGGTACTCGTGAATAAAAGGACGCCAATGGAATATGCTTTGTCGTCGCGTAACGTCCTGGGACAGAACTGCAACTACTTGTGTCTCTGTCATTTTGTTGTCATTTATGAAATAGTTGTTTTGTTCGTTAGGACGAATCCGTGGTTGAATTTGCTTCGTGAAGATGGATCGATGGTCAGCCAGTCGACGAAAGTCCGTCTTTCAACCGTCAGTCAAGTTGGTTATCCTTCTTTCTAATGATTGGTCGAAAACTCATCTTCCGCGATTACGGTTCGATGGGAACCTCGAGGTCTTGTCACCCAAAAACTCACCTTGCAAGCCATGTTTGTTCGTAAGAGGATCGGCGAAGAAACACTGATGCTTTGGGGTGAGATTGTCTGGGTTTATATAGTTGCGATGCGCCGGGACGGCTGCATCGGCTCGCCCCCACCTCCGTCCTCGTGATGACCTCCCGGTGCGCTATCGCCGTCGTCTTTCTTCATATCAAAGGCTTCACCGTCCATCGTTAAATGCGGCTCTTACTGACATCGGCAAGGCAGCTACGCGACCAGGGAATCAATCGATACCGATACCCGAGATGCAAATCGCGACGGAGATTATCACCGGCGACAATTAATGACCACAAGCGCCGGATCCTTGTTCGAAGATGAGAAAGATCCAGTCGGAGTCAAGTCACGCAAGAAATGCCGTTGAAGAATCCTCCAGGACTCTTCACCCTGAGAAGACCAGACAAGAGACCAGAGATCAGTCTGATTGGTTAATACTGAACTGATTCAAACTTTGGACCGTCTTGACTGCCCTTGGATTTGAATTTGCGAAACAAATCCACTCGCCAGGTATTAGATGGAATACTAACGGTCTCGAGGACATTCACGGTCAGCCGTATTTTCGGAAAATGACCTGTGATCCGGTTTCGATTTGGAATTTGCGAGTCACACCAATTCGATGTCGAAGAATAGAAGCTACCCTGTTTTCCGCAGGATCTCGATTTTCGCAGCTAAGCTGGTTTTTGGTCAGCCTTCAGTGGCCTTGGATTGAAATGTGCGAAATGACTGGATACCCTGAGGCGTTAGACGGAATAACAATTGTCTGTAGAGCGGTCAAGACCAGTCGTGTTTTTGGTAAATCGCGCGCCAGGACTCGCTTGAAGGTTTGTTTGCATTTGATTAAGCGAGCTGATGGCTGCCCCCTCGATCCTGGCGTACGACCTCTCGAACTTTTCTACAACGATGGTTACTCAATAGATGGTGACTCGTCCCGGAAAGACCTCAGCGACTCCACGCTTACGGCGCATTGTGAGTTGGGTGTTCGTAGTTCGATCACGAACTAGACCAACTGGGCAAAACCTAAATTTTCAACTTTGACATTATTCAAAACCACGTCACTGATAGCTGGGACTCATACTAAACATCCTCGATCTCTTTCCTGCCCGATCCGATCCGATTAGTCATCCCTCTCCGTCGTCCACGAAATTATCCTGTAACAACATTGCATGCTAGTCCAGATTTAGAGTGCAATAAGACACCGAGGTAAAGATTTCAGCCGGAATTCTAAACATCTTATCACTTTGACTTTTTGGATGAATGGCTTGTCCGTTTTTACCACCAGCGTCTACTATCATTTTTTAGAACGTGGTTACGGTTTTGACAATGATGATCCGGAGAGCAAACGTCTTCCAAATTTTATACGCGCAATCGACTTGAATTTGGTTGCATTGGATATTGTTGTAATAATGAAATTTTGAATATATATAACTGATACCGTATTTTCGCTTCCTGTACATTGGGGTCAAAATGACCCGGCACCGTCTTCACCTTGAATTCCACGAAAAAAATCTAAAATAATCTAATTTGATCCAACATAAGGAAATATCGTAAAGGTCGTTGATTCATTCTTTTTCCAAATACTCAACTTCACTCACTCAAATAAATATCTTTTTTCATCGCGTGGTGTATCCATTTTTTTTTTTTTAACTATCTGTACCTTGAGAGCTACTCAGTCAATTTTCAGCTCAAAATGTTGAATAAATACAGTGAGTTATGATTTTTTTAGTGGAATAATCCATTTTCCTATGTTTCGTTGTTTTCTGAATTTGTTTTTTTATATTCAAAATTTCATTTTGCTAGAAATAACTAATTTGCCTTGAAATATAATAGTTAAAGGGTACCCCAGAATTTTTTCAAGTTATTTGAATCTATATCTCCGCATCTACGCACTAATTTCTGAACAAGTATTGTACACAGGAGGTGCGCAGCGCAAGGATTAATTTCGTCTTAATGTTTTTGCGTGTCCCTTTGAAATTATGCAATTTCAAGTCATCATAAACATCCTTTACAATCGCTGTCCATATTCAACGTTCTAGCAAAACCCAGACCGATATTGAAACGGCGTAAAGTTTTGTATTGACAAAAAAAAAAAAAAAAAAATGGTACAAAAATATAAAAAAATATGGTTTACGTTCGGAACACTTTTCACACAATTTTTTTCAGTTGGATAATTTTTTCTCAATTCATGGAGTGACACGTGACACGTTTGACGAGGATTCGAATACAATAGTAGCTTCTGAATTGCGAATCATTAAGAAAAAAAAAAAAAACGATTTATAAACAAAGAATTTCAGTATCTGCGATATTTAGAAAATAACCTAATTATTCACATGGTTAATATAAACACAAGTAAAATTATGTAACGATTGTTTGTCTGGCTATTTGATTAAGGCACGCGTCCAGATTTGTGCGTGACAGTCTGAAGGCACGTGGAGTTCTACAGTCATCCACCTCACGCCTTGACACGTTATTCGCTGACAGGTGTGAGGTAACACGTAGTCGCCACCGTGTCATCTCTACTCACGCACTTCTCTGTCGTCGTAAATTTGTTTCTTTATTTTTTTTTTATTTTTTCGCTCTCTTTTTCTTTTTTCTCTTCATCCTTTGCTCAACTTTCCTGCCAGACGCGTCGAATTGCACTTCGTGTTTCATACTCGGTAATACCTTTCCGTCATTATTCAGTCCGCGTTAACAACGGAGTGACAAATTTACAGGGGAAAGCTTTTGTAATATTGACACTGCATCGCTATTCACTTTTCATTCATTGTGATTACAATCGGACGTGCAGAATTGCTGCATATTATACACGCAGTCCAGATTGCAGAAATCACATAACTGACGTGTCAGTAAACGGCCTTCCCTTTTCTTCTAAAGATATTTTAAATATGAAAATATTTGTGGAAAAAATTTTTTAGATCGAACAAACTGACGGATCAATTTATAACTTCGAATCACCGATAAATACCACTTTGCATTCGGATGATCGTCGGGATCTTGGGGGACAAAATTTCAATACCATCCGTAATTTTGACAATTTTTTTTCTTGTCTTCTCTCTCGGGGATGAAATTAGAAGAAGAGAGACAAGATAATTCGAGAGTATCGCAATCGACAGTTTGCAAGAATACGATTTCGATTCGAGTGGATACAAGCCAAGGAGTTGCCAAACTCTTTTGGCGTCCGTTGTGCATACAATGAATTTATTTATACATTTTCTTCAATATCTTAGGCAACGTCAAACATCGCTCTGAATTGTAACCACGGTAGTGTAAATGTGCCGATGACATTGGTTCTCCCGTTCTTTTACGAGGCGTTAAATGGTACCGTTAAATTGACTTTCAAACTCGTGTGAATCGCCAGTTGTTCACCGCCTGTCAAGCCGAACACTCCTCCCACTTTTACCAGAAAAACACTTTTCTCGTTATTTTTCATTTACCTAGATTTATCTGAAAATGCAAAAAATGTCGAAGGAGACAAGGTGAATAAAAAAAAATAAAAATAAAAAACCGTGACTATTGAATTTGCAATTAGTCTGATTAACGGTTTGGTCGGATCATAATTAAACGGCGATCGGACTCGCGGATAACGATATTGAAAATTGATAGATTTCTGTCGATTTGTTTTTTTCTTTTTTAAATTAATTGATCGGAGGCATCTCGCATACCGAGACAAACTCGTTAGATAATACTGTTCGAATGCAAATTGTACCTCGCGATTTATGTATTATTCCAGGCATGTTCTCACGGTGGCACGATCACCTGCTCGAACATACGTGAATTTTTTATTTGCGAAACGAACAAGCGTTTGAGCCAACGCGTTTCTTTCAGTTTCGCTTCTTTAAAGGGGATCGCCGCTGCTTTCTAATCACCGCTTAAGTCTTTCGACAATCTGACTTTATTGTCATTCATACATTGTTCCATCGCACACCACGTGTGTTACGTAGTTACTACGGTAAACCGGCTCGTTGAGAAATACTCTGTCTTATATATACGAGCTGTAAAATTAACACTAGAATCGTTCCATTCCTATCGTATTATTGTTTCAGTAACGATTCCATCTTTATCGTTTTCAGTATAATCATAAATAGCAGGCACAGAAGCAACAATTAAAGAATTATAGTTACCGTGCAAATTATTTTCTGTATAAAAAAAAAAAAAAAATAACTCAAAACTTTCGTTGCAAATTCACTGAACTTTCGTTGATTTCCGTAGTTTTCGAAATTTGAAACACCGTATCGTGTAATTTTGGAACGATTACAAAAAAATGAGTGAATCGTTTGAAGAAAAATATACAGCTCTGAAGGTGGTAGAAAATTTGGATTATTCGATCGATAAACGTTGGATCCATCTATTTAAAATTAGAGTGATTAATACCGAAGATGAAGATTTAAAATCAGGCAAATCAAACGAAGAAAATAGAAATAACTGCTACCGATAATCGTGGTAAAAAAAAAAATCTTTATTTACATATAAAATATATATAATAAGTTTAGTTAAGGCTTGCATATGCGTGCGACATCTACGTATCGTGATCGTATTTACAAAAGAGTCCATTAGAAGGCGTCGCGACGCCGCAGACGCAGCAGCCTTTGGTTAATGGTGGTAACGATAGGCCGGCGCTGCTATAATCGGGGCGGCGGGAACAGCGGGAACTGCTTTAACGACCGCCGGTTCCCTGTGGACGACGGCGTTGAAACCGTTGACGGGATCGGCGGTGTATTCGACGGTGCGACGCGTCCCGTCGGCCTCGATGAAGCTGTAGCTTCCGCTGACGACGTCGCCGTTCCTCGTCTCCTGCTGGCTCTTCGCGTCCCCCGTCAGCGAGTCCTGGACGTCGTAGGCGTAGGTGTACTGGGGGTGGGGGTCGTACTCCTCCGTCTTGACAATCGGCGCCGTGGCGTAAGCCACAGGGGCTGGGATCACGCTCGACTTGACGACTGCCATCAGCGTCGTGGCGACGATTACGAACTTTAATTGAGAAGTTTTTGGTTTTTTTTTTTTTTTTTTTTTTTTCGTGCTTTAGTGAGATTTATTAGTCACGAACTACTCAAGTCTGACGCCCATTTGAATTAGATAAATTAGAAGAACGAAAGAAACAATTTTTTTGAGTCCAAATATGCGGAAATGGTGATTTTGAAAATTTTTTTGGATTTACTGGAAATTATTGGAGTGTGATGGTGAGCTTTTTTCTGCTTTAGTGGGATTTATTAGTCATTAACCGTTCAAATCTGACACCCACTTCAATTACATAAATTAGAAAAACAAAACAAACAATTTTGCGGGTGCATATATGCGAAAATGGTGATTTTGAAAATTTTTAATTGGTAGCAAATTATTGGGGTATGATCGTGAGGTTTTTATTGTGCTTTGGTGGATCTGGTTAATCATTATAACCCCTCAAGTCTGATATTCACTACAATTAAATGAATTTAGAAAAAAGGAAACAATTTTTTTGACCACAAAACATTTTTTTGGATCCTAATACGTTAAGATGGCGATTTTGAAAAATGTACGTTTTCAATTTTTGTAGCTGAATAAGTGAATCTCTTGATGAATTTTGGAATTCTTGACTCTCTTCGCAAGATCAAACGCACCTTGTCAAGTTTTGGTAGATTTTTTATTTTATCGAAATCAATCATGTATTAATGACAAAAAAATTTTTTCAATGTATCAAGTACAGCACGTCAGGCACTATAAAAGGATTAGTGCGCTTGTGTAAATTTCTTGTATTTTTTTTAAACTAAATTTGAATTTGGCAGAATCTCCAACTTTAAAAAGTTGCGAACTCGAGTTTTGACGACCTTCCGGCAAATTTGGGAAAACTTCCGTGGGAAAAGCAGGAATTTTGTTATTGCAAAGGTTAGTATTTACGAAATTTAGTACATCGTATGTACGAATTTATTTGTGGAATGAGTGACAGACTTTTGGCACAGTCAATTCCATTAACAAATTAGTGACAATGCGAATTTATGCATAATGATTTAGTAGGTTAATATTCGCTATTAATTGCAAAATTAGTTTAGTTACAGTATGGATTTAAGCGTAAAGTGAAAAGGTATCGAACAAGAAATTGATTCTCAATTAGATGATTATTCACCGCGGAGTCTAATAATAAATACGTTAATAATCGCATGAATTTCAAGTGAAAATTTGTATATCCCACAGTTTATTGGTAAAAATAAATTTAATCAATAACGATTATGAAATGATTTGTGTAAAAATTTGAATCCTTCTTTTTCAGAGATCTTTTAATCGTTGATAATTCTTATTTGTCAAATTTTTACGTAACCGAAATTGTTAATTTTTAATCTCTCCTCTTTCTTCGTCCACCAATTAAATAAGAAAAATAAAAACTTGTCACAGTTCTATGAAAATGCCAAAAAAGAAAAGCTGGTAGATTTTTCTACCTCATCAATTTTATAGCGCGTGAGTGTCTGGTTGGAAGGTTGAAGAAGAATTGCCGCTGATTCTTGATGTCTAATTCGTGCTCATAGAAATTCATCCAAAACAATCTTAACTCAGGTTTCTTCATATTCATAAAGAGTCGGTGTAAATTTTTGTACGACCTTCTAACCAAGTACTCGGAAAACAAAAAAAAAAACGTCGGTCACCGCGAAAATTTCATCTAAATCCAACGAAACGTTGCTTCGGTTCGCGTCTCTTTAATTGACGGAAAATAATGCCGGACTAAAAACGAAATTCAACTCTCGAACGACGAAGAATTATCACCAATTAGACCTTGCACTTCAAAATTCGTTGGAGCGAATCTCACCTTGGCGACCATTTTGTGCTCGTGATGGTTTGGGGAACTTTGCAAGAGATACTGATGTCCGGTTGATCCGGTGCTCAGGTATTTATACTTATATTCCTCGACGATGCCCCCCAGGTTTTATTCCTCCGTAACCGAACCGAGCAACGCGCTGCACATTTAACGTTTGCCATTGCCACCCCACCTTAGAACATCGGTTCACCGCTGAACCTGAACAAGTTTTGTCCTCCTTCGCAGACGGAACTCTTCCGAAACGTGTCAAAGCTGCTGACACCAGAATTCGGCACCGATGCACCGGATGTGACCACTGAAAACTATTCATTCGTCAGGTTTTCGCTTCGAAACTGCCCGAAATGAAACCTCTGGCAACGCATCTCAGGATTACAAAAATATAACTTTGAAAAAAAGGCTCCAGGTTGACAAAAATGTGGTGCATGAAATCTTTTTTGTTTTGTTTACCAAATTTTTAAATCCAATCAGGAATTAAGTTTAATCCTATCTTGCACCAGTTACAACAAATTACCGGAATAGTTACAAGAAAATATCTTGACAGTGACAGGAATAAAAAATAATAGTTACATGCGCTACGTTTCTTTTTTTTTTTGTCACAGGTAGAATCCTCATTTTCACTTCGCACCCAGAACAGCAATCTTCATTTACAGTAAGAATTGAAAATAGTTAAGAAACGTGTTGTAACCATATCGAGAAATTTTCTCGCGATGCGAAAAATTGGCAAGCATGCTTTGTTCGAAGGTTGAAAAATTGAAAGCGATCGAACGGCAAATCAGGTTTTTTAACGGAAATTTACTCCGGTCAGTTCTACGATGTTGAAATTCGAGCACGGTTTGTCCCTACGATTAAAGCGTAGTTCTCAGCAGTGCAGTTCGGGTCAATTGTTGTCCAATCTGGCGGATGCTTTCACCGTTGCGTAAGTTTGTCCTCGTCTTTGGTACAAGTGTAACACTTCCGTCACGAGCTGGACAACCCTTGAATACGAAACAGCGCATCACCGGCTATATTCACGCTGTTGGCCATCGTGCTTGTACCAACTCCTACGCGAAACAAACGTCTTTCGCGAGTGTGCGGAAAGCAAATTATATTCAAACACCTGTGTGAGAGAATGCACGTTTACTGGAAATATTTTTTTATGCAACTTATGACCGCGGAAAAGTAGAAGATTAAATATTTATACCAACGTTTTTATGTACAGTAACGCTTATTAATAGGTTTCCAGTGAGTCTCTAATTTTTTTGGAATCGAAACTGAAACGAGTTTTCTTTATATAGACACTTACGTGTATACAGTGATCAATGTATCGTTTATTTCTCCTGTCACTTGGGTCACTGACTAAGATTTGAATTAAAAAGGAAACTCGTTCCAGTTTTGATTCCAAAAAAAATAGTGAGCCACTGGAAACCTGTTCATGAACATCGCTGTACTTATTACGATGTGGGAATTGATTTCTCTGAATTGTTGACGAATAATATTTGCCTTCAAAGTTAGTAAATCATTTTCAAAATTACCTGGTTTTGCATAACGAGGCCAGAGATAGTTATTTTTACCATTATCTGTTTCGAACATGGTGTGATCATTTTTAAAAAATCACTATGAAGATATGATATTTTCAATGCAATTCAATGATATGTTACTTTTAATTACAGTCCGTTTTTACTTTAATTAGCATCGAATTGCCTTGAATAATTGAAAACTGCTCGCCTCAACATCTGATCAAACGGAATATCGTCAAGAAAATGTACCCATTTCTTGTGAAAGCCGTAAAAAATTAGCCAGAAAGTTTCTCGGACTAAGCGAAAAACAATTTCATAGTAGAATTATAATTCAAAGTTTATTAGCTAATAGTTTGGAATTCAATCGAAATAAATAGTTTTTTCAACAACTCGCGAGCTTAGTATGGAAGAAACGTCTTATTATTTCAGGGCCAATAACAAACAGGATCTAACTATCAGCTTGTTAAAATGCACGACGCTGAACGAGTATAGAAATTTCACTTCCTGTCGGCCCATAGCAATTAGCGTTAATGAGACGTGGCTTACGCCTTTTTAGCGGGTGTTGTTCCATCGAGAAAGCCACATCACTTTTGAGAAACTGACAGCAGGATCTTCGCAAAATATCGGCAGTATGATTTTTGGAATTTATTCAAGCTACGGAGGCTGGTTGACCAAAAATCGATACTTTTTATTAACCTTGTTACGAAATAGTCGTTCTTCGAGTATTTGCCAGATTGTTATGTTCGTAACCTAAGAGAAGAAAATACTATAATTATAAAAAAAGTTTCAGAGGTCGGTGATCCGTTTCACATAGTTTTAATATTGTTCAGAATCTAGTTATACATTCGTTTGATTTCACTCTAACTGGCTAATTTTATTTAGAGACTTATTTGATGCTTGTAAATTGACTGGAATATTTTTCACTCGTCACGTTGGCGTAGCTAAATGGTCAATTTTCAATAAATGACAATATCGAATGACTACGTAAAATAAAAGAAATCTGCTCGAGTGATATTATAAAGAATAGTGTTTTGAATAACGCGAACAATCGTAGAAATTGAAACAGAACTATTCTACTAGATCTACAACAATTCCAATGATATTTGAAACAGAGCATCGATATCTAGCGATAAGCTTTCGTTTACAGAGAACTCGGTAACTTACGAACATAATAATCTGATAAATCTTTAATAATGTACGATTATTTCATATGATAAAATTGATAAAATGTATCGATTTTCGGCTAACCGATGTCCTTCAATTCCAGTTCGGTTATATTTTGAAAATTATTAAAAAACGATGAAATCCTTGACGCGGTCGGACTGAACTTGAAATAGAAATAAACCTGTCGAGGGTGTCGAATGAGTTGCGCGAGCGGTCATCCCGGCAGATGATTCAGCGACTTTCATTGATGCTCGTTGAAGACGAGAATAAGCCTTGGCCGTGACTGCGTCGAGGGCACTGGGACGAGGAACTCGGTGATCGCGAGATATTTTTAAAGATGCCACAAGGCGCCGGGGCCATCCTTGAGAGAGTGAACGAACCTGAAACCGTGCCATCTCCGACGGTTATGCAACCCGAAAGATAATCGCCGCGGGTCTCTCACCTCACGAACCATCCTCCTTCTTATTTTTTCGCGAAATCTTGACCGCGAGGTTGTTCAACTCTGGAAACACGAAACCTCTCGCGAGTTGAAATCGGTTCGAACCGAGGTGTTTGGAAATAAACCTCATTCAAATCTTGTCTGAAGTATCGCATCAGTTTTGAAATAGCATAAATATAAATTTTCGAAATCGTTTGAAATGGTTAAATGATATTTTCTTAAATCTCGTACGGACGGCACGTGAAGATCGATCATCTTTTGCAAATTGGATATTATTGTTTGCGTTAAAAAAATTTCTTTTTTTTTACCGTGCCTTTAAAGTGCAGAGCAGGCAGATCGTATTTTTTATTTTTTGATAACAAATATGACTGCGGCTCGTTTTTGTGACATATTTGTATAATATACTTTGGCATGGATAGCGTACTGTAATTTTGTATTTTTGAGTGTGCTGTATTTGCTTCAATTTTTGTTGAATCGAAAAAAGAGTTAATGTGGCATAATTATTTTTGTTTCCCTGCTTGATGTGCACGTGAAATTTTTTCGCGCCAAGACTCAGTCTGATGATATTTCTCGGAATCTCACTTAGTTCTTGAAATTACTTGAGACTTTTTTAAATAACCTGAAATCGTATTGATCCACAAAAATCGGTGACGAATTTCGAGATGATTTGAAATTCTCAAAAATTCTGAAATTCAAAATCTTGTAACACAACGTTTTCAAATCACATGAAATCGTTCTGAATTCGACAGAAATCGTTGGAATTGTAGATTAATAAAAATTTCATCACTCGAAATCTGTTACAGTTATTGAAAATTACTCGACGTTTCTTGAAGTCCACAAAAGTTTTTGAAATTTCTAAAATTCAGTCAGATCGTTGAGATACTTTAAAAGTTCTTTAAAATCTCGTTACCTGAAATCTCGCATAATCTTAGAAATAAAATCTCCGCCGCATGTAAGAATAATTAATAAGTTTTGGTTGATCCCTAAATTAATAATATTTATTGTTAGTTAGAAGTACCGTAATTTCTCTTCTTCAAAGATACATCGATAAGATTTGCTGGACCGCCTTCCTCGAATTAATTTGACCATGAATAACGAAGAATTTTATTACCCAAGTAATCGTCGACTTTCGAAAGCGCTGCGTGTCGCTAAAAAAGGAAGAAAAAAAAATCTTAAACAATATACGACTTGTGTCTCGATTGGTTCGTGTTCGCGAGGTGATTGTCCCCATAAAGGAACAATAAACATCGAGACCGCCGCTGTCTCTAGAAATATTTTTCACCTCAATAACACGTTTCTCGTATAACACGAGAAATTCTAGCGTGATTCACGCTAGAATGATTCACGTAACTGGTCAAGTTCGCCGCGTTCAAGTTCAAGCGATAAACTTACTTTTTTACGCTAGCCAAGAGTCTTGAAAGGCATGATTTATTTATTTATTCATTTAAGGAGGCTGGTTGGTTGAAAATCGATGCTTTTCGGTGGTTGTATCATCGGATATTCGTACATCGGGTATTTATGAAATTAATACGTTCCTCGGTATCGTCAGATATTTAAGTTTCTTATAGATTGCTGCACTGATATTGTGATTAAAAAAAAAAAAAAAATACCAGTATCGAATTGTCTATTATAAAAATATCGTTTCCAGAGGATTTTTGAAAAATGGGTTTCTGACGGAAATAATTCGTCAAGGTACGAAATTACATCGCTTCAATGTAACTTGAAAAGCGAAATCGACGTTTGAACCCTTGTTTAAAATTGGATACTGTGTTAATTTAATAAATACTGAACACGTGACTATTTCGTAATGAAATAAACCAAAACTGTTGATTTTAAACAACGCCATCGTGAAACAAACAAATTATTCTCCAAAATATAAATGAACAAACCAGTTTTGTCCGACTTCATAATTCACTGTGAAAAAAACAAACAAACAAATCAACAGACTGCGTTAAACTTTTTCCCTAACCTTGAAAAGTTAGGAAAAATTTTAAAATCTGGTTCAGTTTCGCATTCACTCTGTCAAAGTCACGTGTGCGAATAATAACCGTTTGAACAACATATTATTGCATTAAAAGTTCAGCACAGTGGCGATTGGTTTCAGTATTACACCAATGTTTGACTTCTTGTATTTGGGTCTTTTGATAGATTGCGAACCTGTAATTGAAATTGCACAACACTCAGGTCTCATTGTCAGTTCGGAGAGAATTCGCGGAGCAAACATAATGCGCGATTATATTCCTTGGTATTACATTATACATATCTACCTGCCAGTTAAAGCCTTTATGTAACAATGACGAATGACATCGAGTATGTTTGCGATGTATACATGTTCAGTTATATGACGTCGGCTAACCGTTCGTCGTTATATCGAAACCAAACAACGATTTGTCAAAGTCCACCGATCGCCACCAGGCAAATGTTTTTTCTATGCAATCTCTGATGATCCACATCGGTCATAAATCAAAGATCAGACGGGAAAGATTGTCGGGAATTAAAGGAAATTGAAACAATTTTCCAACTGTGACAAATATAGGAAATGGATTTTAATTTCTAATTTGTTTCTTTCTCCTGTATACTTGATTTCTTAGATTAACAAACAAAAATTGTTGCTGTAGGAATGAATTGGTTTAAAAACGAAATTTCAACGATGTGGTGTAAACGTAACTTAATTTTTTTGGGGGGAGGCTTATATAATCTATTTATAGAATTTCCTAATCTTTTCAAGATTGTCAAAAAATGCCGTTATGTTTTTGCTCTACATCGTTGAAATTTCGTTTTTAAACCGATTCATTCCTAGGGCTCCAATTTTTTTTTTTTTTTGTCTGTCAATAAAAGATGGGGTTGCGGTTCCTTTCCAGTCGCTGATCATCGGTATAATACGTGATTAAAACGAGTTTCAGTAAATAAAAATAACCATTTTACGTGTTAAAAATATTCAGTTGTCCAAAGGAATAATTACGACGTATAACCGAACCTGTATTTTATAATTTCCAACCGCTGAAGCAATTTCGAGAGATGTTTATTCGAAGAATACGCCAATTCCTTCGCACAATGTAAATCCGCGTATCGAGTTTAGATTAACCTGTATACCAACGCCATTTCAGCCCACGTAAAAACAGCCGAGTTGCGTAATCCGCGAAATATGGTCGGGGAATTTTGGAACCTGTAGCCGGATCTGACGATAGATGTTGAAAAGCGCGCGTGCCTTAAACGAGAGCCGATGTGGGACTGGCGCTTTTGGCTGTCGAGGATCATGGTCCCCTGCCTCAATTTCGGTCCATTGCATGCTGATCGAAGAGAGAGTGAGAAAAAATTTCTACCTTTCTTCTACTACTTGCCCGCATATCGCCTTCAATCGCCTTCTACCATCGGACATCGATTTGATCTAGTAGCTGGCGTTGTGATATAATCCTCGTGTTAGAATGTGGCACGGGTTTCAGTTTTTTAAGAGATACATCGACTCGAGTTTCGTAATGTAAGTGACAAGTCACTTGTCGGAATAGAAAAAAAAACATTTAAACAGTTTTAGGATAACGATCACTTTGTACAATAAATTTCAGGAAAATTTAAGATAATTTGGAAAACGTGATTAAGGACGGAATTCTTGAAAACGCGCAAGAAAAAAAAATGTTTCAAATAACGTTTAACATGAAATTCAGAAGATTTGACTTATATCAAACTAATATCTAATCATGACAAGAAACTGTTTTACCCAAGACTTAAAACAAATATGTGTGTACAGATTTTTTTGCGTGTCTTAAGTAAAAAAACTCTGTTTACATCTCCAACGTAGAAACTGAAGTTTCGAGAATAATTATAGTCAACAATTTTTTCGAAGACAGGTGATCAGTTCGATGTCGGAAGACACGAGAAGTCGTAAAGTCGACTTGCTGTATCAAATCGAGCCCGGAGAGACGATGACGCAAGTTTACAACAATAACTCAAAAATTTTTTAACCAAGGCATGATAAAATTTTCACGCATATGTCGCTTGAATTTCTACGCTGTCTATTTTGAAAAGGCCGCGAGTCTACTTCGACATCGGCTGTTGTAACCCGGGGTGACAATGCACTGCACAGATTAATGGGATAAGCATTGAAATGTATCGATGCTGAAGGCGATTTTGGTCTCGGGTATTGATTTATCAGACCGCGTCTTATACGGAGACATACGGCTACGGAGTAAAATGAATCGATCAGATTCTACGACGTGCGTCGCGTAACATTAGCCAAATATTTAATTTCTATTTAATGATTACCAACGCATTTCACTATTGCCTTAGGAAAAATTCCACAGTATTTTTCGAGACGAATAAAATTTATGCAGAAAAATTCACGATATTTCGCGGCTCGATTCATTTCCTTTTTTCACAAAAAAATCTTCCGCTCATCTCTATCACAATCCAAAGTTCAATTTAATTTCGGTAAATTGGGTTTGCTCGAAGCTTCGAGTTTAATTACTTGTAACGATAAATTAACGCCACTTTTACCTCGAAGAATTTAACTTCGTGCACTGAAATCCAACGCACAAACAATATGGCATCCGAAGCGAGTATCAGCCGATCGTTTCGTAGCAATAACGCGATTACTGTGTGACAGAAAACCTCGTGCAGGCTGTCAGGCTCTTATTTTGTTACACTAATTGTTCTCAGACTAAAAAACAGCGTGAAAACCGACATTTAAAATTAAATACGACGATTTCGGAGCAGTGTCCGCCATTTTCTACCAGCAGATGGCGGCCTGTATTGAATTCTGAGTAGTGGGACTATGTTTCGCAAAGTCTCGGCTGCGAGGATATAGAATTTCCTCAAGTTATGTGCGTATTTAACGCGTGTGTTATGTCTACGATTTGCGTACCAAGTCCGGTAATTCTAGGACCCGATTACGGAAGACGTGTTGCATTACGGTATGAAAATGTCAGATCTAGAATGTCCTGGACACAGGTTGATATATCAGCTTTGAGTAGGAGTTAAAGTGGCTGAACGAAGCTCGCCGAACTTCTCAATGCTCTGATAAATAATTACGCAACTCGGCTAAATGAGACAGTCAAAATGACGAAGGTATGATCTCACTCAGAGGCAGCTATTATACGGAGAACAATGCGATAGATAGACTACTGCAGCGATAGTTGATGTATATTATTCGATTTGAAACATTTCATAACAACGTCGTATAGTCTGTGATTGTTCGGCTTGAATACTTTCAAAATAGCAAACGAGCGTCTGTTTATTTATCTTCTTTTTTTTCCATCTTACTGATTTGTGTTCAATTATCCGTAGCTACCTCAGAGTTTCATTTAAAACTTTTAAAGTTCATGACAACCGCACAACTGTACCAGGTATAATAGTCACTGTTGTATTCATTTGTGATATAAAATTATATCATTGTTTGTTAGGTGGATTTATAAAGACGGGAATTTGTTTAGCACCAGATCGATTATGAATCGTTAGTAAGAAATTCGGTCAAATTTGAAAATAAAGATGTGTCAGCTGTCTTGTTTATATGCGATTTCACGCAAATTGACCACCGATTACGGTGATTCAAATAATCAATTTAGAATGAAGCCGTAAGTGAAACAATGCCTGATCTGGTAATAAACAATGCCCGAGGCTTCGCTAGGAAGTCGGTACAAGCAACAATGCGATCTTACACGCGATTGTGTTGTCATTTTATTGTATATTTAATCGAGAAGTGGTATCAAATTAACGTTGACCATTCGGGAACTTTCGCTTTTTTACCTGGTCTGTTGCAGGTGAACCGGAAAGATTTATTGATTCTTTGCAAACTTAGTCAAGTGGAAATATATGCAGCCGAACGCTTGCTATAAAAATGAAGAGCGTAAGACGATTTGTATCTAAGAGTGAAAAAGTGTTTAAAGAAAATAGATTAAAAAAAAAAAAAAAAAAAATGTAGGTAGACAATTATTAAACACAACGATGACGGTGATTTGAATTTTTATTGCCACGAATAGGATCACGCTAATTGCCATTTCCAATCAGCATAACGTGTAATATATAATGTAATTAATAGTCACACGCTGGTGTTGAAAATTATTATACCGGTGGAAGAAAAGAACACATAAATTAATATTCCTTTTCACCTGATTTTTTGACTCTGCATTCTTGATTGTATAACCCAGGCACAGATAATGTATTACAGTACTGCGAATAGTAATAATTTTTTACGGTTCGCAACGTGACAACGGCCTCGGGGCCAGATATTAATTAGAAAGAGTCTATCCAAGGGTATAATATATGCACACTCATACATCTGAAACTGAATCGCGATTGGGAACGAGACATAGATCAGGTATAAAAAATCTAGTAAAGCACCCACGCGTTTTTATCCACTTTCCCTGACGCTGTCACCAGCAGGTGAAAGATTTCTCTCACTCTACTTCGTAACTAATTATCACTTAAGTGAGTCGTAAGTGAGTCGTTTTAAAAAATCTGCGACATGCCAAATTTTGCTATAATTGTTGGGGGGGGGATTATAACAATTAACGACTTTTGGAGGTTTCTTTTTTTCATATGCCCTATTTTCTTGCAATGAAATTGAAGATTAAAAGAAATAAAAGAAATAAAATAAACAAAAAAAATAAATAAATAAATTCAAACGCTCAACGTGCTTGGATTATAATAAATTTATAGAGCTACACTAATGTATTCCGGCCCTTCCCGATAACTTGCGTTCGTGTATTCTATTTCTATACCTAAACAGTTTGTCAAAAACTCAAAGGTGCGATTACAGCATTGGTTACATGGACTTGTATCTAGATTTCTAGGCGTGGTTGATTTCTTGCGTAACATTTTCTGTTCTACATAGTGCTTAATGGGTATTAGTTTTTAGAGCGGGTTTTCTTCGTCCAACTGTCGCATTACGTATGATTTATAAATATACACTATACATCATACATTAGTGACACATCACAAGTCAATGTCTAAATTCCTTGTAGAGGACATTTCTCTGCATTTCGAGTAAGCAACAAAAATAGAATGCTCAGGGTGGTTTTTAGCTACTCTCCGGTCTTCCTGAGTAACGTTAATCGCGGTAAAATTTTTTAAGTTCTCGAAAAAAATACACGCCTGATTGTGAGTAGGTGAAAAAAACAGGTTCGTCAAAAGCGGACCCGGACTGCGGTCTAGAGTTGCATAACTGCGGTTCCCTTCAAGTATCTCGAGGCTGTAACATGTGTCATAATCCATGTAACGGTCCTTGATGTGGAGCATTTTGATAGGCAAGATTGGGCCCCCGCGGTATAATATTTTATCGAGGTACGTAGAGCAGGGGAATTATTCGGGGATAGAAACGCAATAGTTGCGCCCCGGGCCACCGAAATAGTGAGAGCAACTACGGTATATAAACCCCGTAGTTTCGACGAAAACAGTATCAGTCGTGCAGTTCTCAGCATCTAACAATCATGGCATTCAAGGTGAGTTTTGACCACAAGAATCGAAAGAAAGAAAATTTTAAACACCGGTGAACGTTCGTGATAAATATTCGCTGCGTGTGCTCTCTTCAGTGGAAACGGAAGAACACCTCGAATCACCTCGATAAAATGGATCATTCCATCAACAATCGTGACGCTTCAATTGGATATTAAAATAAACTGTGTCATTGTTTCACTGCGGAAGAGTCAAAGTTGTAGAGTATAAAATTGATCCTTTCAAGATTACGGAGATTTTGGCTAGGGAGAGAATTGAACTGCACTCTATACATCAAAGAGTTTCCGAACTTATTCGATCAATCGGATTTCGATCCCAGAGACATGCTTGGTCCGTTCAACCCTTGTTCAAAAACGATAGCAAAATTATATGAGCTCGTGAAAATCGGTCAGAATTATTGATTAGAATTGCTGTTCTGATAGAAATTCAATGTCGAAATCATCGGGTCTCTATTGGAATGAAAATGTGGAACTATTTCTCTGTTACTGGAAGCTATAATTTGAAAGAAACGAGTAAACTCAACAGGCGATTGAAGTAGCTATACTTACTCAGCAAAATTTGTATGTATAATGGTTGGAGATGAGATTTTAAATCAAAGGAACTCGAATGACTCTTCGAATCAATCAGAAATTGATTGAGATAACTCAAATCATTGGGAATCACGTAAAATCACATATGAGAGCGTTGGAAGTCTTGCGGTCAAACAAGAAACTGTATCAGTTCATTTAAACATTCTGTTCATTGATATCTTATATTGTGTTCTCAAATTTCCAGTCTACCAAGTGATTTCCAATGATTTCCCTGCGATTCTATCCTATCCGAAAGTTATTGACAATCGTCCAAATCGCTGGAAAATCAGTGTAAATCACGCGATTAGTAATATCGTTCGAAACGAATTTGTCAAAGAGTTGAAACGACTCATTCGATAACTCATTTGATCCAATTTTCCTCGGACTCTAGCGACGTGTTTTGTGTATTTTCCTGCAGCTCGTCGCTCTCGTCGCCATCGTGGCCGCCGCCAGTGCCGGCGTAAGTGCCCAGGTTCACCACCACGGGTACCCATCCGGTCCCGTTTACGCCCACGCACCAGCACCAGTGTACGCCAAGGCAGTGGTTAAGGGAGTCGACGCTGAGTACGACCCTCATCCCCAGTACAGCTTCTCCTACGATGTGCACGACGATCACACCGGCGACATCAAGAGCCAGCAGGAGTCCCGCGACGGAGACGTCGTCCACGGTAGCTACTCTCTGATCGAGGCTGACGGAACCCGTCGCGTCGTCGAGTACACCGCCGACCCCCACAGCGGATTCAACGCCGTCGTTCACAAGGAGGGAAAACCCGTCCACGCTCCCGTCGTCGCCAAGTACGCTCCAGCTCCCGTCAAATACGCCCATGCCCCCGTATACTCCCACGCCCCGATCCCATACGCCGGATACCACCATTAAGCATCGCTGAATGTCGCGTTTCATTATTATTATCATTATTATTTGTTAGTTCTGTACAGACAATAAAATAACATTATATATTGTTTTTTTAATGTATATTTAAACCGCGTTTTGCGCCTTCTTTTACCTTTCGTATACTGTACTTCGTTGGTAAGAACCATTGAAATGTTTGGTTTTCATAACTCCGGGAGAAGCAAACAAGCGTCGGAGTTTACTCATGATTTGTTGGATTTGGTAGAACAGCTTGGTAAAAGAGTATGTTAAAAAAGCGATCATTGTAACTTTGAGTAAACAGCAAATGTCAAGTTTTGAACACATCAATTTGCCTACTTCAAAACCACGGAGTAGTAAAAAGGAGACAACACTCTGTGATCAGTTTTGAGGTAACGCGAGAAGAATTGTCTGAATACGCAGGAATATACGCCTCTTATGGAAAAAAGGGAAATTATCGCTATAAAATGTAAAAAGAGAAGGGTGGCCATCGTAACCTATAAATCTCCGTGTTATAGACATACTCTGTAAATTCGTAAAATACGCATCCGAAGTGAGTAAAAACGAGTGAATATCGAGTAATTGCTTTTCCAACCTCAACCGACATTCAATCCGAGGAAAAAGTGGCAAATGGCGATTCGTAAGTTTATATTCGTAAGGGGGTAGGGGGGAGAGCGCTATACGGAATTACACCGCGAGAGGCGCTGAAATCGCACCTTGATAATTCCTCTTATGTTGTCCCAAAAACTAGTGCAACTCTTGAGCCGAGCGTTGCTGGAGTGTGGTCTCCTACTACTCCGTGTTTAAAGCCAAACTCCAGATGCATAACCTCATTAGTCTCATTGTGTGACGCCATTGTTCAATACAAACACGTGTCTATATACTTATTTGTATATTATGTTGATCGTATCATTTCTGTATTGAAATCCTAGGGCGAATATAGATGGCTGACTGTCGATCTGCTCTGAGAAATTCACCAAAGTTATAGTCTCTGACAAACCAAAGAATTGGACCGTCATTTATAACTCGACACAGCTTTGATGAAAAACTGTTGTACGTACAGTAATATTCATCAATGGCTTAACCTTCCGGCTAACTTGTTGCCTCATTTACAGCCTAGTTCCAAATCGGAATCGATTGAGATCATCTGATGCATAGCTGATGATTGAACCGGGAGAGTATGTTTTTCTGGAGACACTAAGTCCGTTCACACTCATCCATGCTTCCATGTCAGTACCTATCATCAATTTTTAATGTTACGCTAATTGTAGCTGATCTTTAAATAACACGATGTTAGACGACTTTCAAAACACTGCATGCTGGAGTGGATTTGGAGTGCCCGGGGCGACCCGGAAGATATGACGTTCCTTGCTCGCTTTCGATATGACTATGCGAATTCATGATTCATCGAGAGGCATGTGCAAGTGCAATGGTTGATAGTGGTCAAGTGACAAAAATGCATCTGAATACAGCCGGCGGCGGAATAGACGGGAGTGGTGCAGGGCCCTAGGAGTCTTTCCATACTATATAAGTCGAGATACAGCTCTGGATGATGTGTACTAAGTCTTCTGACTTCATCGTTACTTCATCGTCACATTTCATGTCCAGTTGAGAGCTATGGCAGTTAAGGTAAGATGTGAAAGATCAGCCATAATTTCGGATTGGATAATTTTCTCGATATCAAAATCTTAAAGTCAAGATTTGTAGCCAGGCTTGAAAACGGTTCCTGTCGCCTTCAATGTTGTTTGTTTAACCATTTCAGGACTCGAAGGTTCGAAGAAATCACTTATATATAAAAAGATCAATTCTTTTCGGATGTTTTCTGAGTTTACTATTTCAGAATTTGACATCAAAGTTGTAAACTTCAAACCGCAGATCAATCAATGAGATTACAAACAAAAAATTAACAATCAACTTTCAATTTTCAAACATCAAAGTGAGTCCACTATTTTTAATCTTGCCATTTCTGCGGTAGGTTCGAAAACATCGATTCCAGCAACCTTGAAAAACTACTTTACACTAAGACAGTATCATCATTTGCTACATATTTGAGTTGACCAAAGGTTTTCGAGCTTAGAATCAAAGAAATCAACATCGAAACCCCCAAGTATAAAATCTGATCAAAACTTAAAGAATTTTAAACTCTGCTTAAATGTCGAATTCGCATTACTCATCTTCGCGTTTTCAATCTTCTGTTATTGAAAAAAGAAGGGCCTAATTGGTTCTGTAAAATCTGGAACCTCAGCATCAAGGTTGGTCCGATCGGAGAAAGTTTCCATCGATGTATTTTCCAGACTTAACATTTTCCAACCATCACTTGACTTTCACAAGCTTTCAAATTCTGACCAATCATTTTTCCAGTGTTTCTTGTTCATCGGGATGATCGCCGCCGCCCATGGAGCGTTCCTTCATCACCCAATTCCAGCTGGAGCTGTGCTCACCGTGGCGAAGCCAGTGGACTCGCATGACCCAAACCCGCAGTACAACTACGCTTACAACGTCCAGAACGCCCTGACAGGTGACTCGAAAATGCAGCACGAGATCAGAGACGGTGACGTAGTTCGTGGCAGCTACTCTCTCGTGGAACCCGACGGATCGCTTCGAGTCGTCGACTACACTGCTGACCCCGTAAACGGGTTCAATGCCGTAGTTCGCAAGAAACCTGCCATAGTCAAGGTCGCAGTTACCGCTCCAGTCACCCTGGCGAGACCTTTGACAGTCGCTCCTCATCGCCTTCTGTTTGCCTACCCGGGTTCTGCTTATGCACATCGTACCCTGGGCTTGATCCATCATTAAGACCGAGCAATGACCCTCGATCGATCACGACAATGAATTAACTGGCCATTTGAAATGATACCGCTAGTTCCCTGATCAGTTGCGCTGCTTATTTGTGGAATCGAGAACGTTAAGGAACCAGTAATGAAAATGTACATGTAGCTTAGATCCTTTGGTACCATTTTCGGTAGCTATACCCTCTTGCACATCGATTATATTGAATACCTCATGGTTTTGTTTCCTCTTTGAGTATACTTATGTTAGTCACCATATTTTGTGTACATATATAAGCTTTTTATATTACCCTTCACCGCGAAACTATTGACATCATTGTAATAGCTAGTTATTATAATCTGAGTGTCTGCAGCGCTTATGCATTCGTAGCAATAAATCATATAACCACATCAGAACAGCATCTTCTTTATCGTTCGGTTACCGGCGGCTTGTATAACTCCGGTTCACCGAACGGCCTCGAGACCAAGCAAATGGCCTGACAGATCTTGCGGTTGCCGATCTACAAGTGCATTAAGCCGGGAATAGTTACACTTGCAATTAGACACAGTCGAGCGAGCATTTAAAGCGATCAGAGTCGCGGTTTCTGTGACTGCGGGGAAATGGGCGAGACACTGTCCGTCATCGAGTTCAAGGGAGAACGTTGACAGTGATTGCATGCTCCATTACTCCTGGTTCTCACCTAGTTACGCGGGTCATTTCTTCGAAGGACAATCAATTTTGTCTTAATGCGAAATTGGTTGTAGCTAACTTGCTAAAGATCAAAATCATTTAGAATCTGATCGATTGTGAAACCGTACTTCAAAGATCACTCTGATATTATATATTCTCAGCAGTTGCCAAGACAGAAATTCTTATCATAGATGAATCTGAACTGTAAGTGAAGGGGATTCAAGAATTGAAAGTAACTGATTTGTACCTTTCGACAGTACCAGGATCAAATTACTCAAAGACGATCGTTACAGTATGGATTTTGATAAAAAGAGCAGTTCTTTATTTACACCGAACACATAAATATAAATGTATCAAAACGTGTTGTGTTATTTCAGGGTTCAAGTTGGTAATCAGTGGTGGTAGAGAGCAGCCGGGGCGACATGAGCGACGGGAGCGACGGGAGCTACGTGAGCAACGGCCTTGACGGCGACGTTGGCGGGTTCCTTGTGGACGACGGCGTTGAAGCCGTTAACGGGGTCGGCGGTGTATTCGACGATGCGACGGGTTCCGTCGGCTTCTATGAAGGAATAGCTGCCCTGAACGGCGTCTCCGTTGCGGCTCTCCTGTTGCTGCTTGTTGTCACCAGTGATCGCGTCCTGAACGTCGTAGGAATAGTTGTACTGGGGGTTCGGGTCGTAGTCGGCGTCAACGGCTTTGGCCACAACTGCCTTAGCGATCGGGGCTGCGTAGGCAACTGGGGCTACTGGTGCCAAGGGAGCGGTGTGAGCGTAGACGGGGGCAACAGGCGCGTGATAGGCAATCGGAGATGATGGGATTACGCCAGCAGAGACGACGGCCACGAGGGCAAGTGCGGAAACCAGCTGGTGAAGCAAACCGACTCATTTTACAAGGTAAGAAAAGTGGATTTCAATCGTTATACAAATTTGGAATAGTATCTAAATGCTGGAAGAACAATGTTAAACACTGTGAAATATGGGACAAGGAGCTCGCTAGTACGGCCACCTTGGTTCCACTCCCACAATCGTTCCAATTAGTTGCGTAATTCAAGTACTGGTTGGGCGTTATTCCAGGGGTTTAAAATTGACGGAACCAAGGATAAAGACACCTTTTTACAACGGTTCTTTTGACGGTGAAAGCAGAGAGAGTAAAGGAGGAGTTGAAAAGATTGAATCGGGACTGCACGAACCTTGAAGACCATGGTGTGGATTAATTCTGTGATCGTCGATGACCGAATGATGCTGTCAGCCCGGTTCCTCCTCGCTTATATACCGAAAAGGGGACCAGGATCGCCCTGATATATCCAGCCACGCCCAACAATGGTTTGGTTTCGTTTGGCTTCGATCGGTGCCCTCATCTCGCCTCCGTCCCCGACGACGTCTGTGACGTCAATTTATTACAAGTGCACGAGACCCCGACGCCCGCGCCAAGTCCCCAGGACGAGTACGCGGCGTTCTACTTTTCGACATTTCGCGACGTCGAAATGTCAGAGGCCCCGCAATACTCGCTTGAAGTGGGTACTTCATGTGCGAATATTTACAGTTCTCTTATGATTGGGTCAGAGCCAGACGGTTGGGCAACGCTGGATAGTCTGATCAATTATTAATTAGGGGTAGGTTCGATTGTCGGATCACTTTTTCATAGGTTTTCCCTTCTCTTTAGCCGGAATATCAACAATCGCTCCAAAGTTGCAGGAAAATAATATTTTCCATGGATTCAACGTTCGGAACGCATTTTTCAAAACGGATAAAAACGGCTGGCATAAATAAAAATATTAAAAGTATTTCTGGGGCGTTTGAAATGTTTTGACTACTATCAATGACGTCACACGACACTAGCCAATCGCAGAGGAGGCGGGCAGTGCATCTCATTTTATTCGTATCATCGTCATCTCGCGATAACCGTAAAGTTATAATATTATAGATACAAGAATTCGTTATTCATAAGGTGTAAAAAATGTGCGACAATTGAAATGATCTGTGACTAGATGTCGCTTGTCATTGTTGAGAAAATTACAACTTGGTCACTTTGATATAAGAGGCTGACATTTCGATGGGGAGTTACACTTCCACCTGTTAAGTATTCTGCTTGGTAACGCATTGAGGGAAATGGACAATAATTGTCTCCGCATTTATTTTGGAGGGATTAGTGATGCGAGATCTTGATCATCTTAGTTATGTGATGCTTAAATATGCATCGCCGATCAACGAACACGCCTCGTTACTTTAGAAGTGAAGGATAAATGTCACGGTAGACGAATGAAGCTATGCAATATTCCATCGTCGAGAATCACTAGACGCGAAACGATCTCCACTGCAATTCTGATACAGGTAACAGCATGTAATGTCAACTTTCATTTTACGAATTACCAACAATTATCAACATTTAACCCTTACGCTGTACACCTTCTACGTAATAACACTGGTTTCGGATCGGGGTCACTGGAGACTCTATATCAAAAATCATTGCGTAGAAACGGAGATGTCGATTCAAGTAAATTGAAAAAATCTTGGGGTACGCTTCAACTGTAATATTTCAAAGCAAATTAGTTATTTTTGACAAATCGAAATTTTGAATATAAGAAAAAAAATTGATGTAACAACAAAATACGGGAAACTCGATTATTCTACTCTAATAATCATAACTCATATATTTAGGGAAAAACATATAGAGATACTGCGCGAAGTAAAAAAAAGGTATTTATTTGAGTGAGTGAGATTAAGTTTTTAGAAAAAGAACGAATTAACGATTTTTACGATATTTCCTTATTTATTTTAGATCAAATCAGATTATATTGGATGTTTTTGAGTCGAAGTTGAAATTTTCTGTGCATATACTTGAATACATGTACATTACGAACATGGAATTAAAAAAAAATACCGATTGTTGAAAAATTCTGACTAGGTATGACCCCTTCATGCCAACTTCAATGATCGATTATACGACTGCTTCATCATTTCGATGTATTTCGAGACTAGAATATCATTGTTCACACTGGTATTGAACATCATTTCAAAGGTGAATAACATAGTTTCGTGTACTGATTAAGTTCGTACAATATATGATACGGGAAGGCCCTAGAAATTTGAATCAAAGTTAACAATGACTTCGTAAATCGAATTTGTAAATCTGCGTCATCTGCAAGGGCCAGAAAAAAATGATCGCAAAAAGTGAGGCTTCATAAGAAAGAGAAACAAACGAGGGAAATCCAGTAATTTAGATCGGCGATCACCTTCAATCTTATAGTGCAATCCAATGATCCACGCTTTTAAATTCAACAATATCGACGAACAGAATAAGTTCCAATTCACAGATTACAGTGTCTGTAACACTCGCATCGAATTGATAGGATGTGATTTCGTACCAGCAAGTCGCCCGTTATTTACGCACACCGTCTTGTCCCGCTGACCACAATTACGTAATTGCCAGACCACCATCATCGCCGCAAAGAAGAGTGCGAAGCTTCAAGACAGGTTCTCACACCAAGAGTCAGCTATTGATCAACGGAAACATTACACTCGGGCAAACGATGTATGTGTATACGTTTTAGGTCGAGTGACACGCCTTTTGTTAATCGACGATGAAGGAACATGGTCTTTGTGATGTGGTAAGAAAAGGGTCGACGATATTGTGAAAAGAGAAGTCACCGATCATACCAAACGTATGAATTTTCGAACACTTTGTCTGTAATGTTTGTTGATAGAGTCGGATCGATGGTGACGCGACCTTCGTTCCACTTGTCAACAATTCACGGACCGATCCGCCAGTAGATAACGAGCATTTGTGAGCAACGGAAGTATCGCTGTGCTGCTGAAAGATGATGAAAGATCGATGGTCCAGTTTCGAAGTCGGGACAAAGAGAAAATTCGATTCTACCGCAGTTCTGCACGTCGGAAAAATTCGAGTAGGCTGCATTTTTCAATGACAAAATAACTTGGTCAACGAATCAGCGTGGGCGTTATACTTACGATCCAAGATGAAGAGAGAACGATTTACGAAACTGGAACCGCCTACCTAGTCGAATGCTCTCCAACCTGACCGAAGAAGACGAATAAACGAAGTCTCTGAGCCTCGACCATGCCGTTCAATTGTGCTTATGTAAATCGTGATATTATGTTACTATAATAGAGGCGCGTAAAAGGCGAATGTTACGACAATAACTGCCGTTATTATTCTTGCGTCAAGCCGAAATTGTTACGTGTGTGTGTGTGTGTGTACCTCCTCATCGCTGGCGTATTGGATCGACTTGTGGAGCAGAATTAAGAGTGAAAAATCACCGTGCATTGTCAGACTTATTACACTTTACGTAACGATGAATTACTGCGAAGTAAGCTGCGTCGATCTTTACCGCTGAGGCTAGAGTAATTGGGCTGAAAGATTAATTGAAAATCGAATCACGTTCATTCGAAAGCTGAGTGTACTTCGCGTCTGATAATTCGTGAGCGACATCCTATTTCAAAATCTGTAGTGCAACATCCTGTGAGTCATTTTAATATCTTGATGGATCGGTAAAGGTTATTCGCAGGCCAGTTTGCGGTCAAGTTTTACACTGCGCAAGAAAAATGAAGCCCTGGAAGCAACTGGATATTTCGTTTCGTCTTTAATCAGTTGCTGTAGAGATAAAATAGCAACAGGTTTCATTGCAGAACATGGTAATTAAGAGATTATTTTATTCGAAACTAATAATAAAGCTTAAATATTCTCAAGGAAACTGATCGAATACATGCTATTTAAAAGTGATCGATTATTTAATGAAAAATTTTTGTCCTCCAGGTTTATTTGTTTAAATCTTATTTAATTCTTTAAAAATTTGGCTGTATCCACTATCGTGTATAAATCTGTCGAATTCGTTTGAAAGTTTTTTAGCAGCTTGAATATTAAGTCATAAATCTTGATACTTTTTTGTAGTGTGGAAATTAAGGATGCGTGGCAACAAAAACAAAACGAAGGATTTGGCCTCTCGATTCGACCGATGAAAGAGAAAAAAGAAGGGTTTCCGAGGATGCAACATCTCGCATAACGGGCATTTAAGTACAGGTATCTTTTTCTTCTCGAGAAGATATATCGACGTCTGGAAAAAGCAAAAGGTAAATACGGGCCTTGGCCGATTGGGCGTCGGCTCTCGGTATGTACGACAAGTTGCATGTGGTGCAGTGTGCCAATTTTCTGCGAGGAGATCGTTAAATTTGGGAGAACACGGGCAGTTAATTGAACCGGTAGGTATGTATGGGTATAACGTAAGCCTGACAGAACTCGGTCTGTAGGATAATTGTGAACCAGTTCACGGCGAGCAACGCAGTCACGTATAACGGGTCACTAATTGGGAGGTTGGTTGGCCAAAATTGATACTTTTTTATTAATTTTATTGCGTGGTGGTCATACATTGAGGATTTATCAAAATATTGTACTCCTGAGCTAAGAAAATCTCTTTGAGAATACAAAAATAGTAAATATCGGAATCATGAATAAAAGCTTTAGATGCTTTTGTTTTAAATTATTTTAAATCGCTTCGAAATTGTTTTTTTAAGAATAGGGTAAATTCGTTAGATCTCACTCTGCAATGGCTCATTTTATTCAAGAGACGATTTTCTACAAATTTATTGAGACAGATTTTGGTTTTAATATTCGTATTGACATTGTTATTCCTTGATCATGATCTGTAATATCGATGCCACGTTGTCGAATTAAATTTTTAGAAAACAGCTTTGATAATTGTTAGAAAATTCTGGGTAAAATGAGTGATCGTAAAGTGTGAATCTACTAAATTTTTAACCATTTTGAGGCAGTGAAAAATGAAGTATCGGTATCTAAGCCTTTATGTATGATTCCAGTATTTTGTTTTTCTGTATTATATTTTTAATGAAATTTTCGTAGCTTACGAATATAACGATTTGATAAATTTCCAATCAGCCTCTAAAGCCTACTTATGTTCAATCATTCGCCAAATTCTGAAGAATTGACAATTTGCCTCGATAAAATTGTCACATTATCATTCGTCGTTACAACGACGTGAAGAGATTTTTTTATACCTATTCCGACACCAATGCCACTTACAATGACAATAAAACAGGTCTGCAAAAAAATATTTTATTATATTTCAGCTGCATGTGATGTTTTTTTGTCAATATTAGTTTTCGAGTGTGTTGAATTCAAAAATGACTTCCATTTCCCTGCATTACGTAGAGTATTCTTACAAAATACAGGGTGTTTGCATAAAAAAAAAGCGTAGCATTAATGAAAAAACCACCATTTCGTTACAATGAACTAAATGATATTTCTTATAATATTGAATAAACAATTTCTTCGTGAAATGTTCTCAAAATTCCGTGTTCATCCTTTTCGTCTATGGAATCTTTTCATGCTTCCGCTTTCCAATTTCTGTTTGCCTGTTTCCATTTATTCCTAAGTCTCACTCTAATACATATAAAATAGAAGTAAAAAATCACTTTTGCACAAGATTTTCAGAATCAAGAATCGAATTCCGGTTTTCGGGTTAAATGGGAGTTTCACTCTAAATGAAACTACGAAACACGAGATCAAAACCTGCCGCGGTGTAATTTTTTGATTACATTTCCCAGTTTCATAGTAAGTAAAAATCTATAATAAACAGTACAAAAAAAATCTGTGCACTTTTTCGTCGCATACCTGTGCGAATCATTGATTTCAAATACGAGTACACAGTTTCAGGGAGAGGACAAAACAACCTTTTACGACACCGTACCGTTAATTGGTAAATAAGGTTTATTTACAGGAAATTATAAAATAAAAGCACTATTCAGGTTTCCTAAACTAAACATATCAGTGGTAGTATCCGTGAGCGGGGGCAGCGTAGCTGACGTGGGCGGCGGGGGCGGCGATCTTGACGGGGGCTGGTGCGTATTTGGGGACGACGTGTCCGTGGCCGGCAGGTTCCTTCTCGACGACGGCGTTGAACCCGTTGTGGGGGTCGGCTGTGTAGTGGACGATGCGACGGGTTCCGTCGGCCTCGATCAGGGAGTAACTGCCCTCGACGGAGTCTCCGTTGCGGGTTTCCTGCTGGCTCTTAGCGTCTCCGGTCAAGGTGTCGTGGACGTCGTAGGAGTAGCTGTACTGGGGGTTGGGGTCGTAGTCGGCGTCAACGGCCTTGGCGATGGGGGCGGCGTAGCCGTAGGCGGGGGCGGCATGGTAGGCCACGGGGGCGGGAGCGATGACTCCGGCGCTAGCGACGGCCACGAGGGCGGCGAAGGCGATGAGCTGAAACAAAGATTAGGTTTTTGTTTCAAGAAGTGTGGGAATCATTTAATTTCGTTGATGAGGTCACTTCGTTGGACTCTATAAGTCGAGAGTCGGTTACTTCTTGGCTCACGTGACAGAGTGGATAGACCGGTTTTGATCACCTTAGTTGTGGCCATTGTTTGATCCGGTTGTGGCAATATTCGTTATCGCTGTGGCGACAAATGGTACCGCGGATGTGATTTTATCTACGTAAATAATCATTTTCAAGTAACAGAGTGTACCGAGTGTCAAAGATGGGTTTTTATTCCAGGCTTGTTCAATGCCGGAGTTTAGTCGCAAATCGAGTAATTGAAGAGTTTGAAAATCGTGTATTGATATACAGGGTGAACTTCTAACCACTAAATGGCCCGTCGCTTGCTAAAATTTAATGCGCATGCGCCTTAATTCGAGAACAGTTGTTTGACAGGGCGACCAACTGTCATGAACGTAACCTCGAAAATGTCGATAGTTGTCGCTGGTAGTTGCGTTCGACATCGACAGCTGTTGAACATGTTTGAGGTTAAGTAAATCGCAGCGAACTGTTGTCTAAACTTATGACGGTTGGTCATCCTGGCAAACAACCGCTCTCGAATTGTAGCGCATGCGCGCTAAATTTTAGCAGAAAACGGATCATTCATTCGTTAGAAATTCAACGTGTACACAGAATTTTATAAAGGTCGCCATGAATGGCGTAAGATATATCCAAGTCGCGCATTGAGAATTTATAAAATTGATTGCATAGTTGCTTGTGAGCTACCACGATTTCCTTAAAATTGCAAAGAAAATGTATACTAGGATTATAAATCAAGCCTCGGTCAACGAAATCGATTTTTCATTTCAGATCGCTTCATAAGTGGCTAAAAAATTCTAACAGATTTGTTTAATTTTATCACACCATAGCTTCTTTTGTCGAGAGGATTGTTCTTTGCAATCCCACGATGACACTTTATTTCATCGAATCGGTATCAGTAGGTATTCAATATTTCGAAACTGCCTGATATCGATTAAATAACAGCAATGATAATTTCAGTAACACCAAAAAAAAATCTGTTTCAGTAAATTTGCAAAAATAAGACAGTTTTTATGAATAAATACAATATTGATATCTAAGCTCTTAATTACAACTACGATATTTAGTTTTATCTTCAAATTTCGGGAAACTTGTCGCAGCTTGCGAATCTATAGAATTGATAAACTCTCAACCTTCGACCATCTCGTAATCAAATTAACAGGGAGATACTAAATTTGGTAGCACCAACCTCACGAAATTCAGTACAAACATTTGTTTTTCAGTGTTCAAATTTATTATAAAATACGATTCAAGTCTGTATAAATAATCGAATCCCCCCGCTAAGTTCAAATTTCTTGAACACACACTTCTTTAAAAGGAGATTTTAATTTTATAAGAAAACATAATTTCACCTCTTCTAAAAAACTAGAGTTTTTCTTTGAACCAAATCAGTTTTCATGAGTAGGATGAACTTTGATTTTACGCCGTAATGTTTAGCCTGGACAAGATAAAAATTGTAGGAATTTTTCTTTTTTTTTGAATTGTGTAAATTTCGGAAGTGGAAGACTTATTCCAAAGTCCTGTCTCACCTTGAAAGCCATTTCTGGAGTTGTGCTTAGATCGTGTTTGTCGGTAAACTGATGCTGTGTGTCATGTTCCCTCTTGCTTATATATCTATCCCAGCATTCGGTGAATTTTTGTTTCTCCTCTCACTTGAAGTCTCTAGGCCCGGTTGGCCGCCGGCGATACCCGGCCGAAATTTTGCACCTATAAGTTGTATGAGCATAATAACGAAACGCAATATCAGATAGAAAGCCTCACACCGTAATCACAGGCGTAAATCTAGAAGAATCGATCCGAAAATAAGAAGAAAACGAACCGTATTTCATTTTATTCTACTCCTGGCAACAAGTTCTAACGAATAGTGCCGAATTTTCACGGATGTAAAAAATGAAGCTACAGTGGAAACTTGAACGAAATATTCGAGTCGTACCGAGGAAGTTTTCTCCGGTTAGAAACTAGATTTCGGATCGTTTGATAATAATGATACCTAGATACTTGCATGAAATTTTATAGCCTCGTAAACAACTCCTGCAGGTATAATCTCGCATTCGTAAGTGGTTTATTTCAAAATTTCTTCCTCGAACAATGCGAGACGCGCATTTGTACATTTATGCAATCCCTGAGAAGGTCAGCATGAATAATGCAAGCCGGACTTGCTTGACCACTTGCAGCCGGGTGTCGCTTGGCCGACTCTCACGAGGAGTTGCTACTCCAGTTTCTTATCCTTTATCAGTTGCAGGTGAAAAAAGAAAAATAAAAAAAACAATAAATAAAATACAAAGGAAGACGGAGGAAAGGAAGAAAAGAAACTGAAATGATGCAAATATTACAAACACGTTTCATAAATTAGTAAACAAGTTTTAAATTCGTGTTCTTTGATTTTCACCCCAGTTTATCATGAAATTCTTACTAGCTGTAAGCATGGAAAGCCGGAGTCATTGGTTCGAGACTAATTCGTGTCACGTTGTGGCAAATCCTAGTTACTTTCTTTTTTACAAACGAACGGACAGCAAATAATCCTGATCTTAATATCTCAGTAAGTTCGTATAATACCTACAGACTTTTATATCTAATTGTTTGTTATTTTAAGGCATATTTACTGATAGATTTTAACGCGGTAATAACTCGGAAAATTTTTAAAGAGATGAAAACGTAGAGAAGGAAAATCGATTCGTTGTATTTATTATCTTTCTTCTGTACATTCCAAGTGTCTTTTGAATTTATTGTAGCTCGCTTATTTATTTCGGCATGCGGTTACTCGGTGCAAATTGAAAGGCGGAGTGTCGCAGCTGTTGTGAATAATTAATGGGATTACTTTTCGAATTCGACGACAATAATCAGGCTGTCGAGTATAATTTGAGGTGAGGTAATTTCATTTTCGCATTAATTCAGCACACCGAGGCGCGGCGACGTTCGTACGAAAGAATTTCAGCTTGGGATAAGAAAAACTGGGGTACACGCATCGCAAAAGTAATTCACACAAAGCGAATCGAAATTGGAAAAAAGAAAAATTGAGTACGGTTTTGAACTGCACGCAAATGCACCGCGCAAAACGGAAACCCTGCACATGCAATCCGAGAAATAATAAGAGGGAGAAAAGCGTCGAGAAACGAGGATGGAATCATCCGTCAGGTGGGAAACGGGCGGGTTCATAAACGAGTTGCTGTTAAGTTGCGCAATTTCTGCAGGCTAATGAGTCTCTCTCTGAGTTCTCTCAGCCGTGAGTTACATGAACGCACGAAAAAGTGGATCAGAGGCCATGTGACCTCTTAGGCTGGCCGAAGACCCCGCCAAAATCTGGGGCGTGGTTTTTTGCCCCCCGGGGATCCTACCCGGGTTGCGCAATGTCGAAGCCGATCCGATCCCCCCGATCGAATTGAGAAAACGGTATAAAAGCCTCGCACGCAACGCGATTCGCACCAGCGTTCGATCTTCCTTCGCCATGAGACGTAGACACCGATTTTCCATGATTTAGGACGACGGAGTCGATTTAAAAACATGCCAAATTTACGAAATGCCGTCGCTGAATGTTTGTTGAGATATTTTTTACGCAGAAAATGACTCGTTTGAACTTAAATATATCTTATAACGTGACTTCTAATTTGTATCGTAAGTGTAAGAAAGAATAAGGAAATACATTCGTAATTTTATTATTTAAGCCTTTCAATTTTCAAGCTGAAAATTTAAAGTTGAAAATTTTATACCAATTATTCTAAACGTTTCGCTTATTTATCCAACTAAGCAGAATTTCTGTTATGGTTTTATTTTTCCATGAATATAATTTTTCTGAACACAGTGCGAGTACTTGGCTTACTTGGAACAGATATCGAATTTTATTTTGCAACGAAGAAACAAATTTCACTTTTGTAGTAGAATTTTAAATAAAATGGTGTGGAATTTTAAGATTCACCCGTCGCAAATTACTCGATAGATTTAAAATCCGATTGTTTTCTTTGTATGCAGAGTAACGCGAAAAATGATCAAACGTCAATTATCTGGTTTCAAATGAACTACGAATACTTTAATTTCATAGTTTTCATAATTCCATTTTAATTCCTTTTCTCTCCGTTTCTGAGCAATTATTTTTTAACGCTAAAATTTTACGTTTATCGAAGAAACGAAAGCTTAGCAACGGACAAAAAGAATATTAACCTGATTAATATTTCTCGTAATAGGAAATTATTGACTCCCAGTATCTGCTGACAGCTGCGTCAACAGGCGTGATATCGCAATACCAGGTATTATAATACCGACTCGGTTTTTTCACCATCACAAATGCAATATTTATACTACGACATCGGTTCTCATACTTACGAAGCCGAACCAAAGCCAGCAGCTTTTATTTCTCAATGAGTATTGGGTTTCGCTTAGATTTCGTAGATATATCAGAGCTATGTAAGACACGTGTATATACGTATAAGGTACACACGTAAGAACTTAAGAAGATTACTTTTCTATTGCGTGACTTAATCTAACGAACCTCGGATATTCATTACGTCTTTCCATATTTCGTAATCATTGTAATCGTTGACCCTAAATACGGGTGCCAAGGAATTTGAGAAATTCCCCCACTTTCGGTGTTTGAAAAAAAAAAGTTAAAACGAAAAGTTTAAATTTAATACCGAAATATAAGTTGGAATCAGGATTTTAATGCTTTTCGGTTATTTCATCAACCGTTTAACAATAAGACGACTCGTGTTACAGGTATCATTATCTAACGGCTGGTGGAGTCGATTCTAATCAACAATTCAAGTCGCGTGCGGTATTTTATTATTTCCTCACAAAGTGCGTTAGAACGCCTCAAAATTGGCCATAAATTAATTTTACAACTGATTAATCTGACGCTAATTACAGCAATCCTCGTGTTTTCGAGATTTAGAATAAATGTTTCGACGCACAGGGCGACATTTTTTATTACTAGGCCATTTTACGTGCTCGGTTTTATTAAGCAGTAGCACGTGCTGCTGCCCACGTCTCCGTATTATGCAGGCGTAAAAACAACCGTGCAGTCCATCCAAACTGGTTCTTAGAGTTAGAAATTTAAGCCCGTCATCTTCAAGCTGCCTTTCTATCCTCGAACCTGTCTGCATCGCTCTCAATTTATTTCCGGCATTGTACTTCAATGTCGAGAGTAAGCGTAAGCCTTTCTTCTGATCTTAAATAAGACAGACACAATATTCTTACTTGTAGTAAAAAAAAAAAAAAGTATCATTGAAAAACCCAGAAAATTGTAAGACTCAACAAATGAATCTTCTGATAAGTTCAAGGTTTGATTAATCCTTGATTTTTTTTTCGCTTTTCAGTACTGATTCAAAATTTCACTAGACACCTTAAAACAGAACAAGAAATTATGGAGTTCGATGTAAGAGCTTTCGATCTTTCGCCAAAAAAGTATTGCAGTTGAACATTGTGAATAAAACTACGGTCAGACATGAAATATGAAATTTCGCTGAAGTTAGCTTTTCGAATAGAAACCTAAACGGAAGAGGAGTTGAAAACCTACATTTTTTATACATGAAATATGATAAATAACGGTGGGGTTTGAAAATGTTACGAAGATTATTATGGGACAGGATTTATTTCGTGGCACATTTTAACCCTTATAATGTATTTATTACGATATAACATGACGTAGAACTTCAAACAATTAGCGTAGCGTTTATTTTAGCTTTACTGATGACGTCGGTTACAACAAGGTAGCGGTTTAGAACCATCGAAAAGAAGACCATAGAGTGATAAATATCTTGAGGGTCAACTCACTCTGTGTCTTAACTCTATCTTTATAGTTAGCCTAGAAGAAAGCCATAGAATAACAAATGTCTAGAGGGTCACCTCAGTCTGCCTTAAGTCTATCTTTATAGTTAGCCTAGATAAAGACCACAGAGTAACGAACGTCTAGAGGGTCAACTCAGTCTGTCTTAAATCTATTATATCTTTTTAGTTAGCCTAGAGGACGGCCATAGAATAAGAAATGTCTAGAGGGTTAATTCACTCTGTGCCTTAACTCTATCTTTATAGTTAGCCTAGAAGAAAGCCATAGAATAACAAATGTCTAGAGGGTCGACTCAGTCTGTGTATTAAGTCTATCTTTATAATTAGCCTCTCTCTCTCGTTGGGTTATTATATTCCCAACAGAAAATGTGCAGAAAAAAAAAGAAAAAAAAAAAACAAATCGGCTTACCTCAGAGATGAATTACTTACAGCCAACATGAGCGATCGTTTCCGAAGACATTTAAGCGGGTGTACGAAAACCACGCAAGTATACCTTAATTGTATGTATACAGCGATTACGAAAGAGTCTCTTTGAATACTTTCTACAGGTAGAATTATACGCGCAGATTTATACCGTTAGGTGTGCAGACCTGTTGACCGAACGAATTGTATGGTCCTTTGCTGTTGTTCTTATTTTTAAAACAAGCGTACACGCGTATGCGATCTTGTATACAAGACTTTAAATCTATCATGGTGTCCTTGATACCAATCGCGAAGTAAAGAGGCCACACACAGTTTGCCGTGTCGATACGACATGCAAATATCGCACTTCGATATTACGCATTCTGCGCCACCTTTTTTTCTACTGCAGATCGTTTATTTCTTATCTGATGCGAAACCGATTTCTCGTACAGAAAGCAGGATACACTTGAAGAAAATTCTTTACACACGATACATTTGAATTAACAAATTTTATTGTTTTAAATCAACTTTCGAATGGCTTGCACTTATTGGACATACTAGAATATTTCTCTTGGCGTGCTTGACGAGTGTTTCTTAATTTCGTTGCATCATGCTTTGTCGAATGAAAATAAAAATTCATTTCATTCGACGAATTCAAATTATATCAGTAATCCTTAATGAAAATATTTAACCCATTAGACAAAATAGGTTTTCAATTGAATCGGATCAAATGAATTCGACAACTAGATTAAAGTATCATATTACAAGCTGACTAACTTTATTTTGAACGGAATTGAGTGAAACATAATCGAGGAAATCAAGAAAGTTGAAGTCTTTGTTTGAAATACGAATCTGCGTTAACTGTGATAAGAAGGAAAGACTAAAATATATATATTCTTCTCGTCTCGTGTTTCCATCGGATAGTCGTGCATGTATTTAGATATCATTCATCAAGACCACGAGGAACGCCCAAATGAGTCACGACAACCGATGCCAGACGTCACATAAGGTCGATTGTTACAGCCCACGTCAGAAGCAAAATCTCCCGTATCAATCAGTGCTCTATTTTGCAATAAATCGATCGCGTTGTATTTAAATGTCCCGGAGTTTGAGAGATCCGGACAAGTTATTCGATTGCGAAAAGCTCTCTGACCGGTTAAACTTGCGTAATCACATTTAGAAATTTGGGGTGCCAATGAATTTTTTTTTCTGTATTTTTCAACTTCCTAAATTCTGCATATCTACTTGATTTTTGAAAGTTTTGACGCAATCATTAATTCAGTTCAAAGTCACCGGCATTTACTCCCCAAAATTCGTGACAATGTGTATAGAAATTCAATGCAAGGATCAAAGAAAAAGGAGAGAATATTTTTGGTTTTTGGAAATTCTCCAAAGTTACGGAAAATTGTTCAAATCATATTGCCATTTATTCGAAAAGTTTTTCACAAGCTCGTGATAATTGTACACGATATTTTGTAAGCGTTCTGTAACTCAATTGTGGACTCAAAGTAACACTGAAAAATTTATATCTATTTATTATTATTAAGTTTAGATCAGATCGTGCAAAATTTTATCGTAAGTTTTTAAAGTTCAAGCTAATTCGTGCGATTGGTTGATTGATTCTTTTATTTTGAGCTGAATTCAAATCCCAACATTACAATTTCAATCGACCTCAAAACACTAAAACTCGGTTCTGCAGTGACAAGATTAGAATAAATTTCGGACGTTTCTGTGACATAACGCAGATCAAAGCACGATAGAAAGAAAGTCGTTGAATCCTGGGGGATAATTGAAATGGCATAACATTTAATCCTATTGTAATTTGACGTGGTTAACGAATCAATCTTTAGGAATGATCCGGCATTTCCGGTTCAGCGAGAACGCCTGATGAAATTCATAATATATTTTACCATATTGATATGAACTCAATTCTTGAGTATTCAAAATTGTTTCTGGCTCACGTGGGTTAAAATTACAGTGCGAAAAAAAAAATGACGTCGAATACAAGAAGAAGAAGAAATAAATAAAAAGTAACAGTGACGCGTAAATGCCACTTATTCTGGCTCGCCAATGTGGCCCAGTTTGCAAGGTGAAAGTCTTTTGGGTGAGTCCGGAACGCGTGAGACACGCGTGTTACTCCAGGCCACGTGCTTTGCTCGTTAAAATGTTCCCGAAATAATTTTTACGACTATATGAATACGGGCATTATTATAGGTGGTTATCGATTGAAAAACAATTCCATCGAAAAAGCCCAGCTTTGTCCGAATAATATTATACAAGTGTGGCAATGTCGGGATTTTCGCCAAAATTATAACGTGTCGAAAATACGATCCATATTTTTTTTTTTAGAACGAAACCACAGTTTTTAATACTATAATATTTTAGAATATAACTTTTCGAAATTAATGTTTGTCTTTAGAATATCATTATTTTATCTATTTGGACGTATTTTCGCTTCGAATACTGAAAAAACGGTTTTGGAACACGGACTCTTATTTTTAATAGAGAAATCTTAGTCGTTCAATAAAACTAGACCTTAGAAATTCATTGTGTGAAATCTGGCACATAGATCTCTATCAAGTGTTTATACATCATAATCTCTCTTATTATATAATTTGTCAAAAGAGTAATGTATGGTATGTTTTTTTATCAATAATAAAAATATCCCTATGCATTGACAACTTTTAAGTGGAATGAACGATTTATTCTTTTATCTTTTCAATCTTTCCCGGCGTCACAGAATTTACAAATTTCGTACATAAATTTACGCACCATGATTTACAGAGTGATTGTAACATTGCAAGATATATATATAATATGTAGTATGTTGAAATTGTTTATGCATGGCTGTAAAATAATAACTGTGATAGTAATCTAAAACAAATGATATTTGCCAGCAAAAAAAATATTCGGAATTGTAGCGTTTTTGCTTTATGTTTGGAATTGAACGAAATTCTAAAAATTTACTGAATTTCTAGGATGCAGAGCAAAACTAAGAAAAAAAAACTGAAAGACGCAATCAAAACTCGTAAGAAGAGAGGAATAATTATTGTTTTCCTGCCGCAGCCGCGAGACTTCTGGTTGATCCATTCACCGCGAACGGCATCACTTGCCAGAACTGATCGATCCCGATTTCTAGATCGTTACCGACTGCCGGTAAATTCAAGCGCTGCTACGCGGAGGCTAAGCTGCACTTTCAGTTTCGGATGAGCTGGATCCTGCGTGCCGGTAAAAAGGAAATTGACCTTGCATACGAAAAATTGTATAATTGCCAGAAGCCAAAGATTTCTTCATCGGGTAAATTCCACTTCGGAAGCTGAAAAAAATGATCAGAGGGAAAGAAACGATGGTGAATTACCGGAAAATTTTGCAATAAAAAATGTACACCTCTAAAAAAAAAACAGAGCTAATGAAGTGTTAAATCAAATTATCTTCATTGATCACCTTGATGAGGATTGCAGACAAGAAAAATTACTGTTTGTTTGAATCTGTTTCTGGCCTAAACTTTTAGATTCATCAAGCTTTTCAAATTCATTCAATATACTTATAATAATCGTCACGTCGAAACAGAATTCAACTGAATTTCTTGGTCAAGTAAAAATAATCAAACACACTCCCGTCTAAAAAGCTCGACAAAAAGTAAAGCTTCAAAGTAGATGGAATAATTTCAGTAAATATCACTGATCGTGAGCGGGTCAGTGGAACAATATTTGGCGCATGAAAAACTGAATGTCGCTGGAAAACTTTCGATTTATGCGGTTATTTTCTCCCCCGTAGATTGTCGAGCAAAAAGTCGTTGAACAATAGCCGCAATCGTTTCACGACGACGACAACGAAGTGTAATAGTCATCGAATCGTAATCAAGATCCGTTCCTTTCTCCAATTTCCGATTGAAATTCGAGGCAGGCAGAATCAGACAGCGGCTAGCCGCACCCATCCAGGAAGCCAATAACAATGAAACGAGTCAAAATACGCGTGAGAATAGAATTTTGAATAGTAGGAAAAACAAGAAAATGCGTTAATGTAAAAAATTTGAACAATTGGCGCAAATAAGGATGTCGCGATAAAAATTGTACCTTTCCATTTTTTCAGTTATTTGTGTACAGAGTTATTTGTACGAAAATCACGACGTTCTTCCGAAAATCTGACTCGTATCTCGGTCACAGTGATCAATAATATCTTCAAGCTTTTTAGTGGCCTTACTCACGCACTTGTGGGGTTGAAATTTCGAATTTGAAAAGTTCGGAAAGCGCCAAATTCCGAATTTTTGGTGGCGAAACTTGAAGTAAAGAAGTCAAACTTTGACGAAACATCAAAGTTTCAAGTGGTCCGAAACCCGAGGCTCAAAGTTCCGAAAATATGTGACACCGACAAGTTGAAGTTCCGAAAGTGTGGCAATGAGAAAGTTTAAAAATCCGAAATATCAAAATTCTGAATGATCGAAGATTTTCAGTTTTATGAATTTCTGGTTAGGTAAAATTTTGCCACTATGAGCTTCTTTGTTTTGGATTTTCCATATTTTTACGTTCAGAATCCTGATTTTCGGTTTTACTCATTTTTAGAATTTTTCTCTATCGGAACTTTACTTTTAACTTGAATATTCGGAACTTTGAGCGGTCGGGTTTCCGACAATTCGAAACTTTGTTGTTTCTTTAAAGTTTCATTTCTTTACTTCAAGTTTCGCCGGCAAATAATTCGGAATCAGGCACTTTCGGAACTTTTCAAATTCGGAACTTGAACCCCGCCCCTGCATATTTACACTGCAGTATCTTACTCGCAAGAAGCTAAAGCCGAGCTCACGCCCACCTAGAAACCGAGTGTCTCCTTTTTCATCAGCTCTCGGCGTTCCTATCTACGCTTTTTGCTATCCCATTGTTTTTTGGCCAACGACGACGACCTCGCCACTCGCTCACCCGATGACAGCGAAAGTATCTCCGCCTCCAGCCCGGAGACGACTAAAACTAACACTTGTTCACACATCACAAGTACCTCTTGGCCGCGTCACAATTACAATTTTCAATTATTTACATTCCAATTTAAGATCAAATGAGTTATTTTTCTTTTATTTTTGCAACAATGCAATTTTTATTTTATTCCGACTCTATTAGAAAATGCATTACAAGTCTTAAAAAACGAAGGCTTATTTTTGTGTCAGTGCAGTGAGATTTCCTAAAAGCTTCTTTAGTTACAGATATATTTTAGCAAAATACATGCTTTTCGGATACTTACACACTTACGTTTATGCAATTGTATTGTGATTTTTTTTTAACCAAAATCTCCTTTATTAAAGAGCGAAGGCATTTTTTCTTAAGTACCTATTTAGAACATAAGACTTACGACGACTGATTAATTCTAACGAAAATGTAGAACTGGTTCCTTTTGTCATTTCTAACACAGTAATCTCATCAGTTGCTGCAGATTTATAAACTAGTACGAGTTTTGATAAGCCCGAAACCTCGCAACCATCACTGATTCCTAACAGCCACTACGGACATTTTTTTGAAGTGGCTCTAAGACATTCCTGTGGTGGATAATAATCGCTGTATATTGATATTTAAAATCGATATATTTAATTATTCATTACAGTAAACAAACAAAAAATTGTAGCATTGAAATAAGTTTGAGTATAAAAAGCGCGATGAAAAGTGAAACCTCAAAGAACATGGAATAATTTCAGCAAGTATCGCCCAGCGGAACACTGGAACAATATTCTCCGTAAAAAAACCTAAAAAACATTTGAAAACTTTCGATTAATGCGGTTATTTTTCCATCCATAGATCGTGGAGCAAAAAGTTAGTTATGTTAAAAAACAGGCGTGATATTTTCACGACGACGACGAAGTGTAATAGTCATCGAATCGTAATCGAGATCCATTCCTTTCTCCAATTTCCGATTGAAATTCAAGGCACGCAAAATCGGTTGTCGGCTAGCCGCACCCATCAAGGAAGCCAATAATAATGATAAAACGGGTCAAAATACGTGTGAACATAGAATTTCGGATAGAATGTTTTTTTGGAAATACGTCAACAGAATATTCACCATTAGTAAAGACTAAGATGTGATGACCAGAAGCATGTTTACACCGGGACAATCTCTTGAAACTTGAAAATCAACGCGCATGCGCGAGTTTTATCGTCTGTTCGTGCAGGCTGGCCATCCCGAGTCTCAGTTGTCAAACTGTTTCTGACGGCGACGTAGCTGATACGAATTTTCGAGGTTAGAATCTCAAATAATTGAGGTAGTGGCTCGGAAAGGTTTGGGAAGCATTTGTTATCGGGTCGGAAAGTTGATCCTTCAAAGAACGGTCGGAATTTAATGCTTACGCTCTGTGAAAATTCAAACGTAGACATTTTGCGTAGGTTGGCCCGCCTGCATCGCAAACAAAAATATCGCTGCGGGAAGATTTCGCCGACCAATGAGATTGAATTATTTGGCGCATGTGCGGTTGGTTTTCAAGCTTCAAGAGATTCTCCCGGTATAACGCGAGCATGTTTTACGCGTTTTTCCATGCGTGTTTTCCGTTCGCAAAGTACCCGTGTCTATGACGGTAGAGTAAATCTAAAAATGCACATGCGCGGAGTAAAGAAAAGCTCACTTTTAAATGCTAGGAATTGAAAGTGGCCTTTTCTGTACTGCGCGCATGCGCTGTCGCTACGAAATCTGTCATTACGCGACCCTAACCTCAATTCGGTGCTTCGCGAAAAAACGCGCAATACACTCTCGACATATAAAGAATCGCTGTGCAAGAAGTGGGCAACGATCTTTTTGCCTCGTGTATTTGCAATATTCGTCTTCGGCTCACCTACGATTCGTATTTCAAACTTACGCTCGGCCCGAAAATACCGAGTTTGCCTCCTTGTTACACAACGTACTATTTCTCGTCTTCTCGCTGTATGATTTGCGAAAAATTTCTGGCGCAAAAATGAGTGTACAAAATACGATCCTCTGACTTACACTTGCGCAAATTTACACACTCGCATTTCATCCGCAAGAAGCGGCACGAGACGTTTTGCCGAGCTGCTCCAACGGTGAGGAGGTTTTGCAAGAAGTTAGATCCGAGCTCACGCCTACCTAGAAATCTATTGTCTCTCTTTTCACCGCCTCTCGGCGTTCCTATCTACGCTTTTTGCCATCCCATTGTTTTTTGGATAACGACGACGACCTCGCCACTCGCTCAACTGAAGACAGCGAAAGTCTTTCCTCCTCCAGTCTGGAGACGACGCGATCACGCCTGTTGTACACAATTACTCAACGACCCAACTTCCGGAATCGAATAAGAACCATCTAATTACCGCGGTAGTATCGGGCATCGCCTAATCACAATTTTTGATCATTACAATTTAATTACAAAGTGAATCGGTTCTTTTTTGTAACTACACGATAGAAATCCAATTTGTATTCTATTTCACTCCAATTAAAAAATACCAGTGCAATTTGTATTTCCTTTATTTTTGTAATCCATTTCTCTTCTCCCAATTACAAATTGCAATTATATTTTATAACCCCTTCGTTACCAAAATATAAAACAATTTCTATTCTTAAACATTTTAGTGTTTGAGCATAGTCGTTTGAATTACAAATTATACTGTATTTGAATAGTTACAATATTGCCCAGAGTTAGAAGAATTCGGAATTCTTATGCTGGTGAAAAAGTAACAAGATTTTCGGTATCCTGCCACTCATATTCACAAATTTATTAATTTTAAATTTACTAATTTTATTAAATTTATGCGGTTGTCGCAAAATTCGAAGTCAGTGCATCGTTTCATTTCAATTATTCTCTATTTACGAAAATCAACTGACGTTCATGAAAAAATACAAAATCTCATCATTAGCCCAAGAAAATGACTTATTGCTAGAGTTTCTCCTAATTGGCATCGAAGCGTACAGCTAATTACATCTTCCGGGCAAAACTTCGCTGCCTTTGTCGCCCAAATCGCGAAAAGAATGCAAATCTTTGTTTTTCTGCGTTGTAGATAAATAAAAGAAATCCAGAGGCAAAAAAAACCCGTGTTTTTTGCCGGTTTGGTGTATTTTTATAGCTCACGAAGTGAACGTGCAAACCAGAAGAGTCTAATGCTTTCACTGCACAAAACACCTACCGATAAAGCTTTAAAAAATTGTTCGTGAACTCGTATTCACGGTCTCACAGTTTTGGTATCAAAGATTCAAACTTAGTAAACGTTGATATAATTCACGAGTACTGTAATCTTGCAATCAGAGGGAATAACGCTTGAACAAACGTGTTCTAGAAATATCAGAATATCGTTAAAAGATGTAAATTAAATAATCGCTGTTTCAAAAAGAAGTAGACAAACTTAAAATCGAACGGAAATCGTTACAATCGATGTAAGATGCTCGAAGTATCGCCGCGTGGATCCAAAAAGCACGATAGTTGAAATTCATTCGCAGTGTCAAATACCGCAGGTTAATTAAGGCTGTCGGTGTGAAACGAGGCAGAGAAAGAAGTTGATGCGGAGAAAAAAAAAATGCTCGCGATTGAAACATCGCCCGAGGAGCGATTACAATATTCTTCCACGACAATTTCAATGTACAACAGAGATGGAAGAAGGCTGATAGATGTAAATCGGTGATTGAACCCTCTCCAATGTTCTCTTTGGTCGCGAGCCTTAAGGTGTTTCAAAGATTTGCTTTCACCGAGGCACGAACGCTGAAGGGAGAAAGTGATCTGGTCGAATAAATATGCGTGTGCACCTAGTATCGTAAGTTTAAAATGGACCATATCTCGCGAAGCGTTGAAGAAGTCGTTCTCGTTTCGCATTCGCAGCTGCCGAGGCATTTGGCACAAACGCACGTTTCGCGGTTCAAGGATCCTTCGAGCTATTGCCAAGGTCGAAGATTCCCGTAAACCCGTAACTTAAATATTTATTCCCACATTCTACACGCGGGTGTAAATTTCTTTTAACGCGCGTTCGACGTTCATTCATGATCACTGAGCTCCGAGCTCAGGCGCGGTTTCACCTGTCCGAGTTCTCTTTCGTCGTGGAAAAAAGAAGCAAAGAGTTTAAAACAAAGGAACAAGCTCTTACGTAAGCCTCGATACGTAAATACCGCGGTACGTTTCGATTTAAATTTCCATTTCTCGCTTATCTGCATCTCTGAGGAAATTATTCAGCTTGTTTCAAAGCGGAATACCGATCCGCTTCCTTCTTCTTTCTTTTTTCTTTCCTTCTTTCTTTACTTTCCTTTTAATCCTGTCGCAATATCGCCGAAACTGTACAACAAAGGTATTTTTGCTGACGACGAATATAATATTTTATTACGGGTGGTTAACTAAACGTTTTTTACCGCAAAAAGAGAAAAAAAAAAAAAAAAACAGAAATAATTCCGATGACTCTGGAAGAATTTGATTTTACTGAAGTAAAATATCGTCAGGTTTGTTGCCCGTTGAAACGACTTCGTTGATCCAAACGATCCTTTCCCTCCGTGCATAATTCGCAATTTGCTACGTGGATAATTATCTGGCTCCGTATCAAAACTGAAAGTTTCTGAATCATTGGAATCACGACAAGTCAAGGTCGCTTCGTTTGCGATTATCTCGATCCGGATTCCGGATGAAAGGCTGAAACACCGAACTTTCCGCTAAATCATTGCCGAGATCGTAAACACGACTCACTCCATGCGAATTTGACTGACGTTCAATTCCAGAATCTCAAATTGGATACCCATTTTACGTTTCATTATGAAGTTGATAAAAAGAAAAGTCGATTGTGTCAAAAAAATAGACAAAAGTAGCTCTTTGATGAAATTGGTCCAGAAATCGTCTGAGCGAAGAATAGGAGTTTTGAGAATTTTTCGAGAATTTTCAGACCGTTGAAACAATGCTTTAGTTGACCGAAAAAATCAAAAGTGCTGAAAATAAATTAATACAAAAATCGGCCCATCATGGGCTCGGTTTTGAAACGTTTGGGATAGAAAATACAGTTTCTAAGAATTATTGTAGAATTTTAAAAAAGATCCTCTTCAAAATCACTTCATAAATTTCTAAATAATTAGGCTGTTGTTGAATAAAAAATCTTTAAAAATTCGGTGAACTGTTTCATAATTGGGACAAATGCAGGAAAAATTTTAAAGAAAATCAGAAATGGCGTGATTCAGACAATGTTCCGGTTCACGTGGAATTTCCTCTACAGATTTGCGTCTAACAAATCACACAATAAATTTGAACGCGTAATAAATGTATTTTAGAGCCGGTATACTTCGAACGTTTATGCGGATGTATGACAAACACCCGAGTTGAAACAGCTGGACGATTTATTACAACTCTTGCGCAATTCAGCCTTCGCCTTTGAGGCGATTGGCCGACTGTTCGAGCTGAAAACTTTGACAAGAATCGGAATGGGACCAGCAGCGGCTGTAAATTAACTCTCCGTTTCATTTCTTCCCCACTTCCGAGTCCCCGGAATTGGAACACGTGTGTAGAATTTTTCCCTGGAACTTATTCGTACCGATAAATAAACGAATATCATCGGGAAAAAATTGACGTGAAGTGTATTCGACCAATTTTCCCATTTCCAGCTTCTGCGAAGAACTTTTCAAAAATGATAACGGAATAGAAAGAAAAGACACGCAGCTTCGCAATTATTTCACTCTTTGAGATTATCAGGAGAATTCGGTACAACTTTTTTTTTCACCAGTGAGGAATGTTGCAAATTTTTTACAGGTAGACGAAAATTCTCGTCAAGTGTTCAAATTTGGAAAACAACTCAGCGCGAGGTCAGATTTTTGCCCGAGAAACGAATCCGAAGAGAAACTTTGTGTCGTCAAAGTTTCAGTGTTACGATATCGACGAGATGAATTTGCAGCGGATTTCGAAATTTATTAATAAAAACGGTTCCTGTCGTGAGAGTTCGACCAGATTTTCTGTCTCGCTGATAATTGCCTTTAATGTCTCTCGAAACTGCAAGAGGTCAAAGTCGAAATTAATTCACCTTAATACGTCGTATCGCAGATGAGATACAAAGGAGGATATATGTTAATTAAGATGCGGAAATTATGCAAAACATTTAAATCCAGAAGATTATTCAGAAATTCCATCGGCTTGAGTGTATAAAATGAAAGAAATCGCACAGGAAGAACAAGAAATTAACCCCGTTAATTCTGTCGTAATTTATGTAACGGTCTTAACCGCGCTTAATAGTGATCGAAGGATAACCGTTAATTAGCAATCGTGGGTAGTATTCACTATTTTTTTTCTTTTCACGATACCATCTTTCCTCGCAATTACTTCGTAACGCAGCTTTGTTCGTCTGAAAATCAGTGGGTGTTTGATTTTTCCGCCTTTGTTTAGTTACAGGAAATTTAAGCAACGATATTACATTGTGATTAGTAATTATTGTACCTTGCGGTAGAATCCATTCTTCGTAAATCGCAATGCTTCAATAAGCGTCGTTTAAAGTTTCTCCATAAAATAAAAAACACACGTTATTTTCAAGTGAATTAATAACTTGTTAGTACGATAAATTGATACTATTGTACACGTGGAAGAAATTCGAGAATAAATGATGAATAAAAAATCGAATGCATATTACAAACACGTTACTACTTTCAATAGTCATTCGTCAAGTCTTCTGTTACCAGTAATTTTAACCCAAGTGTCACAACTATTGCCTGTATAAATTATTCCTGCAATTGATTTTACATAAGGTGAATTAGGCACGTGAAGACGCGTTTTTGCCCGCAGCAGGTGAAAATAGTTGTAATGTCAAACAAGCTGCCGACTAATGCCACGGTATGTAATAATTTATTGAAACGTAGGAACGAGATCGTGCTTTCTTTTTCGCGAAACGACGCGTAAACGAAGAAAGGTGCTCGTGTAACGATAGTGATAATTATTTCACGACAGCACACGCGGTGAAAAACGACTGCATCGGACCTGCTGAACACCACGCCTCGTTCTTAAAAAAAAAAAAATATATGTGCACACGTATCTCGCCCACGATGTCATCGTTGCGTCTTCACTCTCGTTGCGTTACGTGCGTTGTTTTCCACTGTTCTACCTGTGCCAAGTTTCTCGCTAGTCATTAATTATTATACATTTATACAGACCCCCTCGCCTTCAACCGAATTATACACCGCGTTGTAACACCGGCTGGCATGATGTCAGGATGCTAATACCACTCGAGTTCTTTCTCTCGGTTCAGAATGGAGCTTTTTAACTCTCTTTGAGTCACGCTTTATTTTGCTGAGTCAAACTTTTACGACAGGATAGTGTTTTTGTGGTTTTTAGGACCGCGGATGTTGCGAATCTGAAATCGAATTTCAATAGTTCAAGATGGCGGATCCGATATGGTGAACGAAAATTTCAAATTTCATCGAATCAAAAAACTTTCCACTGGTTTTCAAAATCTGATTTCGAATCCGTAATCGGTGAACCAAAAAACTCTTGGACGCAGTTTTTACTCCGGATTCGATAAGCTTTGAAATTTTCATCTGCCGTATTGGATCCGCCATTTTGAATTTTTAATATCCGATTTTATATTCGTAATCAGTGACCCCAAAAACTTACAATTTATGCAAAACATGTACATGTGTAGAAGGGTAACTTTCTCGGAAATGAATCATTCCTTCAATTTTCACGATTTTTTTCAATTATCTTGTTTCTAACAATAATTACTCACATTATATCGCAATAATGACTCTCGAGTATTGAAAACCTTTTAGTTACTAACAGAAATAGCAAAAAAACCGGAAAGAAATATGTTGAAAAGTTCTCTGAGCATACGAAAAATGGATATAAAATATTTCTCAAAGGGTTAATCGTGAATATAATAATTTTCTGAAAAAGAAATTTCTCGTGTCCCGTGTGGTATTAAAAATTCGATTGCAGGGTGAAAACAGCGTATGATAATCTTCTCGTAGTTTGCAAGATTCGTTTTCTGTAGCATTACACGTGTGTAAAGTTTCAAGGATTTTTTAATCAAACTTATTTAACCCCATTTCCATTCCGTAATTTACATATTTTACATCTACCCAGCATATATACCATATTTTTTTATGCTCTATCCGGCGTGAAATTTTCATTAGGAAGAAAGCAGATTGCCGAGCTGATTATAACGAGTGGCTGATAAATTTCTACCTTTATTTACAGTGCGTGCGTAAACGGATCGATCCGTCAGTTGTCTCGCAATTAGCAGATGCTTTGTAAGAAACCGTTCTGCTTTGAATATAATTCGCTCTAGGTATAATATAAAAGTTTCTGAAAATCGAAATCATATTTCGATTGTAATTTATTTGTTGTGAAAAACTTTCGTCGAGTTTCTCATTTCGTCAAAAATGAAGATTGCTCATTCGCGTAGATTTACATATCTTGCTTTTTTTTTCTAATTCATGCACAGACCAATTATCCACAGTAAAAATTAGTCCGAAATTACACTGGTGAAATTTTTATGGCATAAAAATCGTCAGGAATAACAATTAAAATTTAGGAACGCATTTACTTTCTCTGATTACTTCTGCCGCGTTGTAAATTTTCTAATCGACCGGTAATTCTGGATAATAATTTAACTTATTCACTCACCTACCAACTCTTCGTTCTCTCTACTTTAAACTCTCTATATTTGTCAAAATTAATTGTAAGAAGTCCTTTGGGATTGAAGCGGTAATCCTTGCTTTCAAAAATTAAAATCACGTTCAAAGTACAAGAATCGTTTCAACCCATTAAAAATTCCATGGTTATCCGCAAGCTCTTGAAATAATCATTGAAATTCATCCATTCGGATACAATTGGATGAAAAAAATCTTTTTGCAGTTTCGGCTTAATTTCCCGGACTCAAACTGCTCGCACAACAACGCATTATAAATAATCTCGAATGTCCGACTGCTCGGACAAAGGGCTGAACAAATTTCTGACGTCACTTAACTTTGCGATCCGGGTTCGCTTACATTTTCTCTGCCGAGTCCGTAACGCAGCGTGAATTGCAGGCGAATAATTGCGTAACAAGGTGACTGCAATTGTCGAAAAAGACGTCGTCACGCTCGAAAAGACTGATATTGTTTTGGGCTAGGATTTGCCGGTGGAAAAAAGGCTGTAAATCAGGAATGAAAAAAACGAAGAAAGGCTTTCCTCGATCGTCGGTCGGTCGCGACGCCTTCCGAAGTAAGGTGATATAACTTTATTCGGCAGCAGGGCGTGACAGCAGCGCCTGATGCTTATTGTGTACAATTAATTGCTTGTCTTATTCCTCGCGAATATTGGGCAGGATGCATAATGCGGAGAATTTGGTGCTTTGTGTGGCCGCAGAAGGCGACGATCGAGTGAAAACCACTTCAGCCGTGTTACACGTCGTCACGTAAGAAGTTAAGGAGTCAAGCCACGGGTTCTCCTTTCTTTTGGAATCATCGAAAGGTGAGAGGAATGTCAAATCGACGCTTGACTATCGTTTATTCAAACCAGGCGTCGCGACGCCGCCCTTTTTTATACAATCGAGCTGCGAATTTGGGAAGTTCGGCAATTGTAAAATTTTAACCCTATTTCTTGTTATTGGAGAACAACGGTGAACGATTTTTTCAAATCACAATCCTCCCGTTCGAATTTTCTATATTTTCAACTCACTTATAACGAATGGTTTATTGAATTTTGCAAGGAAAATAAGACGACAAATTATATGCATGAAAAGTGAAGACTGATTATTTTTACTCGTTTTTAGACGGAGGTTTTGAATGTGATCGGTTACAGTCGAGAAAAAGAAGCGCCCGATTTCACTTCCGATTCAATTTCTGAGAGAAGAATGTTTCAAAGAGTCTAACCGAACATCAAACTCTTATTTCCCACGTATAAGAAAGTTGAATCTCAAGCTGCTGTAAGAATGAAAAAAATTAACTTTTTTTTTTTTTTTGTTCCTCTTTGACGGATAACAGATGTCGTAATTTTTCTAAGAATCGTACCGACAGTTTGCAGGAAAAATACTAAACAATTTCAGAAATCGTGTATATTCTAATCGAAGAAAATAAATGCAGTATAATTATAAGGATAAGATAATAATCGTTCAATATATTTGAAAAACCTCCAATAACACCACAATCCAAAACTTTTACCACGACTAACGGTCTCCAAGAACCTCGTAAACTTTCGGATCCAATGGAATAAATTTAGCAATAAAATTTATGAAAAAATTTATTACACGCAGGATAATCCGCTCTCTTCGTCTACAGATCAACGATCACTCGTTATTTTGTGCAACACTGCCGAAAGCTCGAATTTTCATCGTGCCAAATAATGACGTTGATCACGATCAATTGCGAACAACAGCTCGTGCAGGTAAATAGAAACTTGATAGACTCGTCGAGAGATTTGTTCGGCGTTCGATCGCGTGCGATCTACAGGAGGATCTAACCGTCAAGCCTTGAACTTGAAGAATCAAGTCATGCTTCTGCTGCCGACGTGTTTACAGAACGAGGGTCTCCGCACTCCGAGGATAAATTGAAAGTGAGCCACGTAGGCTGGAACAGCGGTGCAAATCCGAACGGATCGAGACTAAACGCAACGACGTCTAGGCGCTATTTCCACGGAATGCCATATAAGATTTCCCCGCGATGCAAGTGTTTTCTGCAATTATTTAATTAGCGACACCGAGGTCGAGATCATGCAATCGGTGGAATCGATCGTCCCACGCGTTCACCAATTTTTTTCATACGCTAAACTTTAACCACTTTGGATTATCCAAATTGCAATTGCTAGTGTAATTTCAAGGATTGTAACAAATTTTAAGTGATTTCAACCGATTTCAGAACATTCAGTTCATTTTTCCCCGATTTCAAAGATCCTACGTCGTTTTATAAAAATCTCTGATTTTCTCTCATGGAATTTTTCGCAGATTCAAAAATAGGTGAAGTTTACGTAACGAAATGTTGAAAATAAAAGCACTAGCTTGACGTATGAGATATGTTTTGTTTTGTTTTTACAATTTATCGAATTTAAGACAATCTTGAAGTTCTACAAAGTCGTCGTTTTTTTTTTTTTTTGACCTTACGAACTTTGACCCCGTTGCTTTGATCGTGCAATCAATTGAATCGATCGTTCCACGCGTTCACCAATTTTTTCATACACCAAATTTGAACGATTTTGGATTGTACGAGTTTCACGTAATTTCAACGATTCTAACTAATCTTAAGTGATTTCAACCGATTTCAGAACATTCAGTTCATTTTTCCCCGATTTCAAAGATTTCACGTCGTTTTATAAATAAGAATCTCTGATTTTCTCTGATGGAATTTTTCTCAGATTCAAAACAAGCTGAAGTTCACGTAACGAAATCTTGAAAAGAAAAGCACTAGCTTGAAATATGAAATATGTTATTCTTTATTCATACAATTTACTGAATGTCAGAAAATTCTGAAGTTCTAAAAATTTATCGTTACGTTAACTTTACAAACTTTGATCTCGTTTAAACGATTTTATGAAATTTAAAAAATTCTCCGTAATTTCAGGGCACAAGGATTTGCGAAATTTTACGTGATTTAAACAGACTTCAAGCGAGGCTTGCAATCGATATTGCATCCATTGCCTAAATATTTTACCGGATTTCAATTAATACCCAGTGATTTCAATGCAGAACTTGAACATATTTCTTTCAATTTGACAACATTTAACAGTGTTTCAAAAGGTTTCAATACAACCGCAGATATTTCAAAAATATTCCATGAGATTTCAATACAAATGATTCCAAGATTTTGGCTTCTCTGTGTGCACTGAGAAAAATTTCATTTGTTACAGTAACTGGAAAAATTTAGTAAAACAGGTATCGTTAAAAAAACCGTTTGAATATTGTTGGAATTACGAAAAATGAGGTACGCCTAACCATTTTGCGATATTATCGATCCTTTTTTGGTAATTGCAACGCAAAATCAGTTTGTTCGGTTTACTCTACTTTTTTTAGTTAAACAAGGCTTTAACATCAATTTATCGTTGCACAAGCATTAAATTTTCGCAACACTTGTAAGAAAATATAGCAACAGTGATCGTAATGAGAAAGAATAGCAACGGATACTAAACTTTCCGGTAACAGCTAGTAAACTAATTTTCACTCTGTGACCTAGAACAATATTTTTCGATTGTGGTAAAAAATGAAAATAGTCAAGGACTGAGCGGTAACCGGAACCAAAAATGTATCTCAGTTTGAACCGGATATTTCAAAGGTAGTACAATCCTTCCTGTTTCAATCCTCACGCAAAATACTGTGTATAGAAAGCATCAATAGCTCATTAGATTATCGGACCTGCGGACAGTTTCTCTGTTTTTATTCGGCGTCTAATTACCCGAATCGTCCAAGTCTTCTTTGCCCCGTTAGTTGCGGTGTTTTTTTTTTTTTCCCATTCATTTCGGTAAATCCTCGAGTGCGTCTTCCTGGACCCGTTAGACGCGGTGTTTTTTCCATCCTGTTTTTTCCCCCGTTGATTTTTACCCCGGCTCCTCAGTTCGGTTCAGTTCGGTTCGAGGAACCCTTGCTTATCCTTAAATCCACAGCGTCCAGCGATCGAGGTATCACATTTTCCGCATCGAACCCCCTTCCGGAGCCGTTTCGCCAAGCGGTTCTCCCGCCCGAAGGACGGTATCCGTCCGTATTTCTGGTGGAGGTAACAACTTTCAGCCGTAACCAGGTATATAAGCGATTCTCGTGCCCGTTACTCGATAAATCTCGCGTGTGTTGTACCCTGTATAAGTCCGTTCCGTGCCGTGTTCCTCGCCCGCCGAACCAACCCGCGTTCAATCGCATCACGGTCAAAGGTAAGTCGGTACCAGAGTGCTTGATTTTTCAGACCTTGACGTAGGGAAACCAAAATGAATATTGCAAAATTTGAATTTCGCCAAAGAGCGGCATTCCTTTTTTTTTTTTTTTCTTATTTAGGAAAAAAGGTGGGAAACATGGAAACAATTTCGTTAATCGGAAATAAAATATACAAGCAAATCAGGATTCAGTTGCTAATGATGTTTTAGAACGTCCTGACTGGATTTTAAAGCGATTTTCGTCGGAACGAGTGTGAAAGAAAATTTATACACACGGCTGAAGAAAGTTTTCCGATATATCAAATATGCCGATTATGTGTAACGAAAGAGACGTTAATTGCGATTTGACGGAATGTTATCCGACTCGACAAAAAATGTGTTACCGAATAGTACATTTTTCGATCTTGTAAAACATTTCCTTGAATTGAGAAAACATTTATTATTCCATATTTGGTAAATTCGTTAAATTATTTCTCACACGCACCTTGGACAAAACTGGAATTCGATCGATTATAGATCGTTTATCTAATTGGCGATCCAGACGTAACGAGGTACGCAATAATCTCGTTACGTCAAGTCCTGTCGATTGATTTAATTCAAAAAGGTCAAACCCACTGTAATTTATCAATCACTGCGCGGATCTCAAACTATGATTGAATACGAATTGATTTAATATCGTAGAACCTATCGCGTTCAGTTGCCGCAGACTTTCTAGATGTAAATAAGATTTCTGCTATTTATTCAAACAGAGAAAGAGAGAAAGAGAGAGACTCGTGATCATTTCAACGGTTAGTGTCTATTATTGCTTTTCTCTTTTTTTTTTTTCCTTCGATTAGCCTGTTTACGCTTATGATTGTATATTGAGCAACGAAAGTGAATCCGACTCGCTCCATCGATGTTGACTATAAAGGTAAAAAAACAAAAACAAAAAATCCAAGTATCGTCGATTATACTTATTCCCAAGAGAATTGCGACACGTGAGTGTAATTTTTCATCTCGTTTTACACAAATTTTGCGCGGAATTCGGTTCGTAATTTTCAGTCCCTTCCCCTCTGACGACCCTCTCTTTCTATTTCACGCAATTCCTCTGTACGTAGGTGCAACGCGACCCGGGTGTTGAAAAGCACTTAAAAGAACTAGCGCAGCTCTGGATTTTCTTAAGAGAACCAGTTTCACCTTCGCGGACCTACTCGGTGTTCAATTTCATATTATCTTACCGTCAGTGCGAGTAACTCGGCCTTCAATTCCATCCGAGTTTCCGGACTTTACTTACATGTTCTAGATTTTTATCCCTCAATTATACGTACTTGTCATTGACGCTTCACGAAGAAGTGCAGAAGTTGTTAGACGCCAATTTTCAATTGAATACAGAATCGGAGACTGATTAATTCCGCATGTTGTACACGGATAGAGAAAAAAATATTGTAGATTTTACATCTCCGTTGGCCAATATATATATATATATACATATATGTACATATGGTCAGCAATTTTTTAGAGTCAAATCTACAGCAATTCTGGCAAGATTTACAAATCCGATAACAAGAGTTACAAAACCAACAGTAGATTCGACTCCAAAAAAGTGCTGTTCACACATTCATCACGTCAGATGTAAAATCTATATTACATCTTTTCGTGTGTATGGTTGAGAGAATTTTTCGGTACGGTACGTAAAATGCAGTTATAAGATACCTGTAACCCATACCGCAAGAATATAATGCATTCTCTTCGGTCTCCGGTACACGCGGAGAGAGAGAGAGAGAGAGAGAAACAACTATCTCTGGAATTTACATAATAAAATAACAACTTTCCTCGATCATCGAGTCGATAAGATTGGCAAAAAAGGTTCCATACCGGCACGCGACAGATTATTTGTTTACTAATTATTCCAGTTTCTAAGCTTGTTTTCTATGAAAAAATTGTTCTTTTTGTATCCAACTGGTGCAAATTTCTTACGATAGAAAAACGAAACTGTTGACAGTAACTTCGCAACGATGAATAACGAGTTGATTGCTTACAAGCGATTTCGTTTTGACATTCGAATCGGTTGGAAATCAATCAACTGGCTTAGGTTCGTGTTGAATGAAATCTAGCCATTTGGAGGTGAATAAAATTAGCGTAATATCGAAATGAAGAAGCGCTTTGATATTCGCATTATACTTTTGCCCCTTCAACTTTCGAGTTTTGCCGATTACAATTCGTTATCCACGTTGCATTGCGGCTGACTGTAACGGAATCGTTCAAATTCTATACCGGTTTCCAGTTTCTATATATTCGTTACAGTTATAACACCGCCTGCAGTGCTCGGTTTAATGGTCATTACGCAACGCCTCGGTCATTGCGTAAGCGGTAAGAATTCTGGATCACTTCCCGGATTACCGTTGAGAATAATCTCTTCGTTTTTATAATCGCGAATGCAAAAACCTCTCGTATATAAACAAATAACCGCGTGATAATAAACGAAGTAACAACCATCGCGGAATTAATTCATAATGTATAATAATATAATACAAATAGACCGTACAGCTTGAAATTGGCTTGCTCAACAGGCGAATCTAATACCCAGAACACTGTGTATTATATACACGTTTATTATGTAGAAGATCGTGAAAGTTTCGGCATTTACTATGTATGTATATACGCGCGCAGATTCTATAACCGAGGAGATCGCAAACCATCGTTGGTGAAATTGGACGATCCGATCCGGTAACTGAATTCAACCGATTGGATTACGTGTTAGAAATCTTGTAGACCTTTCTTGTTGGTTTATTCATCCGTATATTACATCCCATGAGGTTGGAAAACTTCTTTTCAAAGTCGATTTTTCTCCTTGCTTCGAACGCGATCGATCTGCGTGACTCTGGGAGCGCTAGTTTTATCATTTCGTGGTCCAGTGGCATTCGTATCACACGTGTATATGTAGTAACGTTTGTATGCCTTCTGGCTCTGTATGACTCGCAGATACAGTTTTTCCACACACGCCCCGTTTACTTTCACTTTGTCGAACCCTGCAGCGGCGACGTGCTTCACCGATTTTAAAACCGGCCACCACCGACCGGCTCTCATTGCAGGTTCTACGGACAATATCGAATTTATTCCGTCAGCCGCAGCGTATCGCGGGTAGAATTTTAAACCGAGAATCGGAATTCCGCAATCTTTTTTGGGGTCGCGGTTTAATACTTCCCATTCATTTCGGTCGGGACGGCAGAAGTTTCATGCTGAATTATGATCTTGTATATAATCATACTTTTAATCGATCGTAAATTATCGGGGACCAGAATTTGTATTTCAATTACTTGGTTTCGTTTAGACGCTAACGTCAAAGTTTTTTTTCTCTTTTTGTTTTTCTTACTTCTTTTTTACGATTTATCACTGATCGATCGATCGTCATCTTATCGCATCGTTGATCGAGAGTCAGAAAACTATTTCTAGGATCAAGAACGTCGGTACGTGAAACTTTCGTGCAATGGGAAACAAAGAATTTTACGACGTGTAAAGTTGAGTTTGTTCCGTGTCGTAGAAAGTAACATACTTTCCTCAAATACGTATAATATTCTTATACATGTATGCGATATCTGGCGAGAGTCAAATAATTGGGATGTTCCGTACGTCGAGAAACTGAAAGAAGAAATGTGTAAGAAAAAGTGTGTATTTTCAACGTGAAGATAAAAATAGTCGAGACTGTTTAACTTGTACTTGTCTACAAGCGTACCTATCCTTGACTCCTGAGTAATATCTAACTCTCTCGGTTGTCCCGGCATCTGGCTTAGACACACTTTGCAATTAGCCTCGCTGCAACATATACACGTATACTTTCACAAATTCGTTCGAACGGCAAGAGCAGATACCCATACGGTCGTGGTAACGAGTTATACATGCATTTCTCTGCGCGACACCTGATCGTCATTAATAACGTACCAACGAGACATAAACCGCGACCTGATTCCTCTCAATTTCTAGGTCATCAACCATATCCGATGGTGGACGTAAATTTTCACGTAACCGCATCGTTCGAGCAGGATTCTCCTTTCTTTTCTTTTTCCCCACTTTTTATTCCGCTCGTACGTCAAAAGAAGGTCATCATTTATTCTCAGACAAAGATCGGAGTTGTTTAAATTAACGGAATGAAATGACGCCTCTCTGATTTCAGGATGTATCGAGTGTGTTTGGTGATGTGCGTTGGCCTTGCGGCTGCGCAAAATATCTACGACAACCTGGAGACCAGGTCGGGATCGTACTCGCAAGGGAAACCCGGTGGCATTGGTCCTCTGTTCACTTCCGGTCTCAGTGCCTCGCAGAATTATCGGGACAACAGTTACGAGGATAACGCTGTGACTCCCACTCCGTCGCCAACTCCAACTCTCTACAGAACTGCAAGTCCACAGGTAATTGGAGAATTGAATATGAATGCGAAGCCGATTCGCTAACTTTCATTCATGCTCGACTTGTTCGTGTCCGGATTTTCAGATCTATCGCAAACCCACCGCTGCGCCGATAGATGCTGCTAGGGATTATCAGCATCAGGCACCCGTTAGAGTTCCTCCTCAACCGCAACGTCAAAGAAATCCACCCCAGTTTCAAAACTCCCCTGAGGTAAGTTAGTTAAAATTTAATTGGAATGTGCTTTTTTCAGTAAAAATCAAAATTCGTTGATCGAAAGAATTAATGATGCACTAAGAATCTTTGAACAGGAATTACAAATGCTTCTTTGATTCTTGACCATTTGGTGACAACTGAAGGATATGATCGAGGCACAGAAAGACTGTTGCTAAAAATTTACATCTCTCCAAGAACAGAATGACTATAAATTTCGTATAAAAAAAAGATCGCGACTAAATCTATTGACCCGTTAAATTCAATCAACTATCTCCAAAGATATCGTTTAAATTTTCAGCAGCGACCCGAAGCCGAGGAAATAGAGGAGGAGAAGGAGGAGGAGCCTGACCGTCTGAGCATCCTTTTGCAACAGAGTAAATTCGGCTGTTTGAACAAGCAGACCGGTTACTACGCCGACGAGGAATTGAACTGCGAGGTCTTCCACTACTGTCAAGACAACGCTAAGTTCTCGTGGATATGTCCCGAGGGATTCACCTTCCACCAGGTAGGCGATTGTGTCAAGAGGTGTACTCCGATACCCTTTCGCACGGAGACTTGCAGTGGTTAATTTCCTGCTCGATTACTCGTCACAGGTTCACCTCATCTGCATGCCTCCCAGCGGTGATATTACCTGCAAAAAGAGTTCCCAATACCATTTCGTCAACGAGTATCTCTACAAGCCCCTGAATCTCGCTGAAGCCGAGAATAAACCCAACGTGACACTGCGGTACAGCGAAAGGTACTATCCGGCCGACATCTACGCCGATGAACGAGAGGAGTCCGAGTACCAGGTTACTTCACCCACACCTGCTCCCGTCGTTCGCCGTCCAACTCAACAGGTGAGAATCAGGCTTGATAACAATCGCTCAGAAATCGCTTAAATTCGTTCAAAATTACTTGGAAATCGCTTGAAATCAGTTTGAAACTGTTCGGAACCACTTCAAATCGCATGGAAATCATCCGTTACGTCTTGGAATTAGTTTGAATTAGCTAAGCGTAATGTTCAAAGTGCTTGCAACCATTTTGAAATTGTTTCAAATCAATTTGAAAACACTAGAAATCAGGTTGAAACTGGTTGAGATCATTTGAAACCACATGGAAATCATTGAAAACTTTCTGGAATCGGTTTGAAATAGGTAACGTAAGGTTTAAAATTTTAAAACCATTTTTAAACCACTTTAAAGTCGCTTAAAATCATTTTGAAACTGTTTGAAATGGCCTGAAATCACATGGAAATCGTCCAAAACTTCTCGGGATTAGTTTGAAACAGTTAAATACAAAGTTTAAAGTGCTTAAAACCATTTTGAAATTGTTACAAATCACTTAGAAATCAGTTTGAAATTGGTTGAAATCGCTTAAAACCACATGGAAATCTTTTAAAACTCTTCGGAACCAGTTTGAAATAACTTAACATGGAGTTTAAACTTCTTGAAACCATTTTGAAGTCGTTTTAAATCACTTATCAATTGATGTGTATGTTTGAGTAGCCTCTCGTGCCGTCCAAAAGTCTTAGGTACTACAAAACTTGAACTTTTCTCGTCACCTTTCAGGTATTCTTGCCCCAGCACGGCGGACCGATCAATGCCCTCGCCCAGGGAAGACCTCAGCAGCAAATTCCTGCCCAATTTCGCGTGCCGGTTAACCAAGTGTTTCGCAGCCCCGAAGAAGTCAACATACCACTTCAGCAGAGACGACCTCAACCACCGCCTCAGCAGGCGCAGCAACCTTTGAGAAGGTTCCCACAAGTCAGACCCGACGAAGAGGATTACGAGTAAATTGCGATTTGGGTCTGATGCATTTTCTGTACTGCTCACCTTGAACTCCAGCGAAGATTAGAGCGATATTGTTGACAGTAGAGAATTGGCGTCTGTTTCATTGCCGAGGTGTTATGAGGGTTGAGAAATAATGGTATCATGTTTTGAATGGTAGAAAGGTTTTATTTGGTGCAACTCAGTTGAAATTCCAACTCTTGTTGTGCATTATACATTGTAGGACAGGAATGCTCGCAGAAATTGTGACATCAACTAATTTAAATTATATGCTGTCGGTGAAATCTATTCATTTAGAAACGATAATTTCAATGTCGAAATTCGGAACGGATGCAGCGACCTGCCAACGTCAACGTTATAAAGTCGAGACGAGTTTGTATGAGAGAATATTATAATTGTATATATATTTATCAGTGATAATTAGATAATACGCGTACGACGTAATGTATTTTATATAGATATACTTGATATTGTAAACTTACGTAATTAACCAATAAATTGTTATTGCGTTATTTTTAAGACTGCTCTGTCTTATGGTTATGTGATTATTACATCATCGATAGTCGACGATATTATACAATGAATATGAGGAAGCGGTATATCATACAATGGATTGAAGAGCTAACGAGCGGTAGATAAAGAACGATATGACTAAATACGTTAACGCCTCACTGACATCTGAACGAAAAGCTCGTTTAACTTGGATATCTTCTCTCCCCAGTTTGACCGTGGAATAATCTGCGATCCCAATTTTGAAATCAGAATTTTTCATTACGATGTATCGACGACCAATAGGATTAAACTCATTCTGAAACATAATAATGTAAGATAAGCACAAAGACTTTGCAGCTCATATTTCCTCGAATTCATAATTAGATTCTAAGGGGTTCACTCAATTATGAGATATAAAAATGTGAATACAACATTAGATGAGAAAATCAGGTGGTGTTTATTCTACTGACAAGATAAATGGAAACCGCGTCCAAGTCGATAGCGTCGTTACTTACGGTGGGTCAAATTCATAATTTGCGCCTGACGCACGAACGAACGACAACCCGGCACACAAAGGTCGCAGCCGCGCATGCGACGCACAAAATGACTCCAAACTACCAGCGTCGCGACATTCGCACATGACAAGCGGACGCGGAACTACGCGCTCGAGTGTCGCGCCGTCTGTGAGCGAATTTCACGGTTCAGACTGCATTGTTATTGATGAGTGCGTTTGTGCCGATGTAGCGATATGCGAAGATCAGTGTGTGAGGCTAAAATAATTGACATGACAAGCAGCCTGAGTTGACTAAGTCAAAATTTCGTGCCAAGATTGAAGGTCTATTTATGAAAAATGATGTAATGTAACTTTAAGAATCATGCGTATCGGGCTGAACGGCAGGTTGTTATGGGTATGTAGTACTCCTACCATTACCGACCGAGCAAAGTCACGCTTTTTCTGCTTGTATCAAATGAACAAATGAACGAAAAGGGTTCAAACTTTGATAGCCCGTGGCTCTTTCGTAGCGGAATTCGAGAAAATTACTCATATCCCGAAAATCGTTCAAAAAAATGTGTGGTTTTTTGACACGTGTTAGTATTCTCACATTTTCCGCGTTTCAGGGGCTAAACGTGCATAATTGATATACTTCGCGCAATTTCAGAAAGAATAAGTAGTAAATTGAGCAATCGTGAGACTATTTCGATGCAATACTAAAGTCGGGGGATCGTCGAGCCCTGCTGATGGTGATGCCATTACTATATCTGGTTGCTTGGTTTTGGCTGACGGTTAATCTGAAAACAAAGGGGAGTGAAAACGCTTTATCCAAGCGTAGAATAATTAAGTAAAGAATTTCATCTAAAAATCTAAGAAAATGATTTTTTTCACAATGGAACAAATATCCTTGAAAATAGGACTTCTTACAACTGTTTATGTGTTACGAACAAAATTGTCTTATACTAGACCAAAGAAACATTTGCCCATGTAAACTTCCTTTCGAAGGTTCTCAGAAGAATTTTTTCGGCATATAAAAAAATCAACCTTGTTTCAACAACCTTCAGGCTCCGAAATCGACCTTCAGAAGATAGAAGTAGGACGCAAGATTTCAGAATGCTTCCAGATTCTAGTTTTGAATTTACTACGTAGCTCGACGTCAGTGCAACGTAGACGATGTCATAACTGTGGAAAACAATTGGATAGTTTTTTGTTACTTATTTTATTTACCATCATGAAGTCTAATCTACAAAGTTTTTAACTCAGGCTTATACGTTTCTTAGGTACAAGATACGTTCAATTTATAGTGGTGAAGAAAGCACTCATTGAACGATATCACCTCGATTTAAAAAGATTGTCAAAATACAGTGAATCCATGAAATATTACGAATGTATCCGGAAATAAAAAACTCATTAGTACTAGCAAAGCTAGTATTGAGCTACATCAACTATCCTACACAATTAAAAAGTATAAAATTTTATATATAACAACTACATACAAAAAGCATATCTAAAGAGATTTCGTTTCCTTGTTTTAAAATGAACTGCTAGAAAAATAACAATTCTCAGTCTGATATATAGCGAGGTCAAGAAACAGTATCAAAAAATACGAATAGTGTTTTTGCGGATCCAAGCAATGCAACAGCGCATTGCCGTGAAGCACTTCCGCCTGCGTGCAGGCTACTCGCAATACGCATAGTCGTGCTATCAAAGAAGTTGCCAATAGACAGGCGCTTCTGTATCCCGTCTGCAATTAACCCATGCCGTTGATTGAACAACATAAAAACGGATGCCCCTGGGTACATTTTTGTGTTCAGGTTTTAGCGGGCAAGTCGGTCCAGGTGGGCCTGGGGGCGTAGGAGGGTTCTACTCTATCAACTCTATCTAACGAGCTCGCACCGACATTCGTAGCAGCCAGAGTAATGTCGGTATGAAAGCTTGAGATTGAATCGGTACAAAGAAAGTACGTAAGACTACTTGTCAACTGCGATTTAGAAATGTCGATCAGCTCGATCATCCCCGTGAGAAGAAGCGTGACCGCGTCCACCCCCAACTACCTCCGAGCACCACCAACCACCGTCGACCACCCCCGACTACCTCCGACCACCTCGTCGCCCTCCTGCTCCGCCGCCTCCGCCACGTCCAACCACCCCCTGCCAACTCCTGCGGCCTCGTGCCGTCACAAACTCCTTCTACCACCCCCTACCCATCTCCTACTAGCGCCCGCCACCTCATGCCATTTCCGAACACCTCCAACCACTTCCGACCACCTCTGACGACCTTCGTCGTCCTCGTCCACCCGCCCTCGTCGACCTCGTTGTCCTCGTCCTCCTCGACCTCCTCCGATGGACCACGACCACCACTTAATACCTGACAGGTTGACCGAAGGTTATAAAGACAGTTGCCCTAATGAGCTTTGGTGTGACAACGAAAAATCATCGTGCGCTTGCACTCCCTGAGATGTTCCAACGGTAGAGTTCAGAGGTTATTGCAGAACATCAGAGAGTTACCGATTTCAACATGATGATGGCTGCGTTCACCTTCGATGTAACACAGTCTACGCAAGGGTAAGCCCAAGCCAGTACTTAGCCTGTGTGTACTTACCGACTTGTCGGGGATACAAGAAATTGATAATAAGAGTAAATTTCTTCCAAAATTCGTGGAAAATCAGCGATTTAATTAAAGTGTAGGTACCCGAGAGGGGAATGTATAATGACATCATGAATAATAATAGATCTGATGTAATAATGATGCAGAGACCAAAAACTATATATGTATATGCGGTCCATGTACGATATCAATATACATGATCCATTTAAGATTAAAAGGTGATGCATACTGTAAATTTTATAATTTTTCAGGAGAAAAACTAGATTACCTACAATAATACGTCTATAATATGATAGTAGAAGAATTATTCATTTCGAAATGGGATTCTATTCGACACGCGCTCGATGTATTCCATAACATTAGTATTCATAATTATTCCAACAACTTTTCATTTGCTCTCTCCATCTTAAATTTTCATAGGCATAGAATCGAAACGCTATTTGAGCTAGTCGCAAGTGGAGTATCTACGTTCGGTAGAGGAGCAGAATTAGTTTTCGAAAAGTGTTCGTATGGAAAAAAATTCAGAATAATTGTAATACATCACGGATGCGCTAATTTTGATCAAAATGAAATGGATGCTCCGTATATGTGACGGTATTCAACGCAGCGTCCTAATTTGAAGACCGGAAACGGTGATTGTTGACGATTTTTTTTTTTTTGATAGGGAGAGATAGAAACGAAGCTTCTTGAAACTTCGAGTGTATTTTAACGCACATTCGAAAGGTACGAGCAAAAATTTTTAACGTTCAATTGTCGCAGAACGGCGGCGTTATTAGCTGACCCGTTAACTGAAGAATATATCTTTAGTCAACGGCTGGCCATCGGAGGGCCAAGCCGCTTGAGTCTGGAGTCGGCAGGAAAGATAAAGTGGGTATTTGTTGTGTGAAATGTGAAAATTAAAATCTTCATACATCATATCATATCATCGTACATCATACATGATACATCATCATACAGCATAGATAGTGTTAAAGTTCAAAACCAAAGTTTGGATGTTCGGAGGTTCGGATGTTCAGAAAGTGACGTTACTCTAAATTTTTTTTCTCCTGACGTCATCGATCTATAGTAATCGCTAGCCGAATTCCTCAGTCTGGAAACAACCGCGCAGTAAAGCGGACGGATGAGAATCGCGTTTCGCAGATTTCAAGTGCCAGGTTCTCTTCCTCCTATTTGTGCACGGTCAGTATAACATTTTTATAACATTTAATGGCGATTGTTATTGAATTTTATGCACATTTTAATAAACTTTTTACGTTTACTATGAATTATTTTGATTCATTTTTCGCGCAAGCTCAAATTCAGTAGCTATGATTGCGCTAATAAAATTTATTCTATTATTAATTAGTTAATTTATTAATTATATGAATCCATACACAATATTTTGATGTGTTCCTATGCTGAAAATATTTATTACCATTCAAGGTATAACCCGAGGTGGTTGGCGGTGCTCGTTGGAGGTGGTTGGCGGTGGTTGCAGGTGGTCGAGAAGGACAAGGACGAGGCAAAAACATTCGGCTCCAAAAATCAAGAAAAAGTAAGGCTAAAAGTGAGGCTTTTCGTCACTCCCTGACGGTCAGAGACGCTCGACACTGGAACTCTCTACCTACCGAACTCAGGTCTGTCTCGACGCTTGCTGTTTTTAAACGCGATCTATATCAGCATCTCTTCCGGACAGAAGAGACCCGCTCTTGATGCCGACTCGTCATCTAGTCTTCTCCACTTCCTGTTTCCCACGTTTCTTTGTTGTTGCTTTCTTAGCTTGATTCTGCTTTCTTTTCTTTTCTTTTCTTTTTCGCTTTTTTCTGACATTGTCTTCGCCGTCTTTCTCTGTTCTATTCTCCGTTCTAATTGTTTATCCCTAGATCTTGAACGGTGATATAGAACTAGGCTAAGGTTTTGGAATTAAGACTTTGTTTAATTTTAATTTTGCAATAATGTTTTCCAATATTGTCATGGAAAAGATGGAAAATAAACCATTAAACAATTAAACCATTAAACCCCTTTGCATTTTTTGCGAAAATTTTTGCGATTCTGAAAAGTGCTGGAATAAATTCTTTCTGGCACTGTTCCGACGTGATTTTGCGAGATAAAACGATTAAGCGCAGTCTCAATACGCTGCGATCAACGGATCAAAAGTTTCAGCCCAAAAACCAGAACCTGTGTTTTCGATATTTTTCAGCAGGTGCTTTTTCGCTCGCCATTTCTCTCCTGTTGTTCCTACGCTGTTTTCTCTGCGTTTTCTGAGTTCCTGGGTGACCAATTGATCGAGAAACGGTCATAGAAATCAATTCTGAGACCAGAGATTTTTTGGTCAAAAAAAAAGGAAGGTTAACCCCTTTGCATTTTTGAAGAAAATTTTCGCGATTCTGAAAAGTGCTGGAATAAATTCTTTATGGCACTATTCCGACGTAATTTTGCGAGAAAAAACGATTAAGCGCAGTTTCAATACGCTGCGATCAACGGATCAAAAGTTACAGCCAAAAAACCAGAACCTGTGTTTTCGACATTTTTCAGCAGGTGCTTTTTCGCTGGCCATTTCTCTCCTGTTGGTACTACGCTGTTTTCTCTGCGTTTTCTGAGTTTCTGGGGGACCAATTGATCGAGAAACGGTCATAGAAATCAATTCTGAGACCAGAGATTTTTCGGTCAAAAAAAAAGGAAGGTTAACCCCTTTGCATTTTTGGCGAAAATTTTCGCGATTCTGAAAAGTGCTGGAATAAATTCTATCTGGCACTATTCCGACGTAATTTTGCAAGAAAAAACGATTAAGCGCAGTCTCAATACGCTGCGATCAACGGATCAAAAGTTACAGCCAAAAAACCAGAACCTGTGTTTTCGACATTTTTCAGCAGGTGCTTTTTCGCTCGCCATTTCTCTCCTGTTGGTCCTACGCTGTTTTCTCAGCGTTTTCTGAGTTCCTGAGGGTCCAATTAGTCAGGTGAGGGTCATACAAATCAATTCTGAGACCAGAGATTTTTTGGTCAATAATAAAGGAAGGTTAACCCCTTTGCATTTTTGGCGAAAATTTTCGCGATTCTGAAAAGTGCTGGAATAAATTCTTTATGGCACTATTCCGACGTAATTTTGCGAGGAAGAACGATTAAGCGCAGTCTCAATACGCTGCGATCAACGGATCAAAAGTTACAGCCAAAAAACCAGAACCTGTGTTTTCGACATTTTTCAGCAGGTGCTTTTTCGCTCGCCATTTCTCTCCTGTTGGTCCTACGCTGTTTTCTCTGCGTTTTCTGAGTTCCTGGGGGTCCAATTGATCGAGAAACGGTCATAGAAATCAATTCTGAGACCAGAGATTTTTTGGTCAATAGAAAAGGAAGGTTAACCCCTTTGCATTTTTGGCGAAAATTTTCGCGATTCTGAAAAGTGCTGGAATAAATTCTATCTGGCACTATTCCGACGTCATTTTGCGAGAAAAAACGATTAAGCGCAGTCTCAATACGCTGCGATCAACGGATCAAAAGTTACAGCTAAAAAACCAGAACCTGTGTTTTCGATATTTTTCAGCAGGTGCTTTTTCGCTGGCCATTTCTCTCCTGTTGGTACTACGCTGTTTTCTCTGCGTTTTCTAAGTTCCTGGGGGACCAATTGATCGAGAAACGGTCATAGAAATCAATTCTGAGACCAGAGATTTTTCGGTCAAAAAAAAAGGAAGGTTAACCCCTTTGCATTTTTGGCGAAAATTTTCGCGATTCTGAAAAGTGCTGGAATAAATTCTATCTGGCACTATTCCGACGTAATTTTGCGAGAAAAAACGATTGAGCGCAGTCTCAATACGCTGCGATCAACGGATCAAAAGTTACAGCCAAAAAACCAGAACCCGTGTTTTCGACATTTTTCAGCAGGTGCTTGTCCGCTCGCCATTTCTCCCCTGTTGGTCCTACGCTCTTTTCTCTGCGTTTTCTGAGTTCCTAAGGGTCCAATTAGTCAGGTGAGGGTCATACAAATCAATTCTGAGACCAGAGATTTTTTGGTCAATAGAAAAGGAAGGTTAACCCCTTTGCATTTTTGAAGAAAATTTTCGCGATTCTGAAAAGTGCTGGAATAAATTCTTTATGGCACTATTCCGACGTAATTTTGCGAGAAAAAACGATTGAGCGCAGTCTCAATACGCTGCGATCAACGGATCAAAAGTTACAGACAAAAAACCAGAACCTGTGTTTTCGATATTTTTCAGCAGGTGCTTTTTCGCTGGCCATTTCTCTCCTGTTGGTCCTACGCTGTTTTCTCTGCGTTTTCTGAGTTCCTGGGGGACCAATTGTTCGAGAAACGGTTATACAAATCAATTCTGAGACCAGAGATTTTTTGGTCAAAAAAAAAAGGAAGGTTAACCCCTTTGCATTTTTGGCGAAAATTTTCGCGATTCTGAAAAGTGCTGGAATAAATTCTATCTGGCACTATTCCGACGTAATTTTGCGAGAAAAAACGATTGAGCGCAGTCTCAATACGCTGCGATCAACGGATCAAAAGTTACAGCCAAAAAACCAGAACCTGTGTTATCGATATTTTTCAGCAGGTGCTTTTTCGCTGGCCATTTCTCTCCTGTTGGTCCTACGCTGTTTTCTCTGCGTTTTCTGAGTTCCTGGGGGACCAATTAGTCAGGTGAGGGTCATACAAATCAATTCTGAGACCAGAGATTTTTGGTCAATAAAAAAGGAAGGTTAACCCCTTTGCATTTTTGGCGAAAATTTTCGCGATTCTGAAAAGTGCTGGAATAAATTCTTTATGGCACTATTCCGACGTAATTTTGCGAGAAAAAACGATTGAGCGCAGTCTCAATACGCTGCGATCAACGGATCAAAAGTTACAGCCAAAAAACCAGAACCTGTGTTTTCGATATTTTTCAGCAGGTGCTTTTCCGCTCGCCATTTCTCCCCTGTTGGTCCTACGCTCTTTTCTCTGCGTTTTCTGAGTTCCTAAGGGTCCAATTAGTCAGGTGAGGGTCATACAAATCAATTCTGAGACCAGAGATTTTTTGGTCAATAGAAAAGGAAGGTTAACCCCTTTGCATTTTTGAAGAAAATTTTCGCGATTCTGAAAAGTGCTGGAATAAATTCTTTATGGCACTATTCCGACGTAATTTTGCGAGAAAAAACGATTGAGCGCAGTCTCAATACGCTGCGATCAACGGATCAAAAGTTACAGACAAAAAACCAGAACCTGTGTTTTCGATATTTTTCAGCAGGTGCTTTTTCGCTGGCCATTTCTCTCCTGTTGGTCCTACGCTGTTTTCTCTGCGTTTTCTGAGTTCCTGGGGGACCAATTGTTCGAGAAACGGTTATACAAATCAATTCTGAGACCAGAGATTTTTTGGTCAAAAAAAAAGGAAGGTTAACCCCTTTGCATTTTTGGCGAAAATTTTCGCGATTCTGAAAAGTGCTGGAATAAATTCTATCTGGCACTATTCCGACGTAATTTTGCGAGAAAAAACGATTGAGCGCAGTCTCAATACGCTGCGATCAACGGATCAAAAGTTACAGCCAAAAAACCAGAACCTGTGTTTTCGACATTTTTCAGCGGGTGCTTTTTCGCTTGCCATTTCTCTCCTGTTGGTCCTACGCTGTTTTCTCTGCGTTTTCTGAGTTCCTGGGGGACCAATTGATCGAGAAACGGTCATAGAAATCAATTCTGAGACCAGAGATTTTTTGGTCAAAAAAAAAGGAAGGTTAACCCCTTTGCATTTTTGAAGAAAATTTTCGCGATTCTGAAAAGTGCTGGAATAAATTCTTTATGGCACTATTCCGACGTAATTTTTCGAGAAAAAACGATTGAGCGCAGTCTCAATACGCTGCGATCAACGGATCAAAAGTTACAGCCAAAAAACCAGAACCTGTGTTTTCGATATTTTTCAGCAGGTGCTTTTCCGCTCGCCATTTCTCCCCTGTTGGTCCTACGCTCTTTTCTCTGCGTTTTCTGAGTTCCTAAGGGTCCAATTAGTCAGGTGAGGGTCATACAAATCAATTCTGAGACCAGAGATTTTTTGGTCAATAGAAAAGGAAGGTTAACCCCTTTGCATTTTTGAAGAAAATTTTCGCGATTCTGAAAAGTGCTGGAATAAATTCTTTATGGCACTATTCCGACGTAATTTTGCGAGAAAAAACGATTGAGCGCAGTCTCAATACGCTGCGATCAACGGATCAAAAGTTACAGACAAAAAACCAGAACCTGTGTTTTCGATATTTTTCAGCAGGTGCTTTTTCGCTGGCCATTTCTCTCCTGTTGGTCCTACGCTGTTTTCTCTGCGTTTTCTGAGTTCCTGGGGGACCAATTGTTCGAGAAACGGTTATACAAATCAATTCTGAGACCAGAGATTTTTTGGTCAAAAAAAAAGGAAGGTTAACCCCTTTGCATTTTTGGCGAAAATTTTCGCGATTCTGAAAAGTGCTGGAATAAATTCTATCTGGCACTATTCCGACGTGATTTTGCGAGAAAAAACGATTGAGCGCAGTCTCAATACGCTGCGATCAACGGATCAAAAGTTACAGCCAAAAAACCAGAACCTGTGTTATCGATATTTTTCAGCAGGTGCTTTTTCGCTGGCCATTTCTCTCCTGTTGGTCCTACGCTGTTTTCTCTGCGTTTTCTGAGTTCCTGGGGGACCAATTGATCGAGAAACGGTCATAGAAATCAATTCTGAGACCAGAGATTTTTTGGTCAAAAAAAAAGGAAGGTTAACCCCTTTGCATTTTTGAAGAAAATTTTCGCGATTCTGAAAAGTTCTGGAATAAATTCTTTATGGCACTATTCCGACGTAATTTTGCGAGAAAAAACGATTAAGCGCAGTTTCAATACGCTGCGATCAACGGATCGAAAGTTATAGCCAAAAAACCAGAACCCGTGTTTTCGACATTTTTCAGCAGGTGCTTTTCCGCTCGCCATTTCTCCCCTGTTGGTCCTACGCTCTTTTCTCTGCGTTTTCTGAGTTCCTAAGGGTCCAATTAGTCAGGTGAGGGTCATACAAATCAATTCTGAGACCAGAGATTTTTGGTCAATAAAAAAGGAAGGTTAACCCCTTTGCATTTTTGGCGAAAATTTTCGCGATTCTGAAAAGTGCTGGAATAAATTCTTTATGGCACTATTCCGACGTAATTTTGCGAGAAAAAACGACTGAGCGCAGTCTCAATACGCTGCGATCAACGGATCGAAAGTTACAGCCAAAAAACCAGAACCCGTGTTTTCGACATTTTTCAGCAGGTGCTTGTCCGCTCGCCATTTCTCCCCTGTTGGTCCTACGCTCTTTTCTCTGCGTTTTCTGAGTTCCTAAGGGTCCAATTAGTCAGGTGAGGGTCATACAAATCAATTCTGAGACCAGAGATTTTTTGGTCAATAGAAAAGGAAGGTTAACCCCTTTGCATTTTTGAAGAAAATTTTCGCGATTCTGAAAAGTGCTGGAATAAATTCTTTATGGCACTATTCCGACGTAATTTTGCGAGAAAAAACGATTGAGCGCAGTCTCAATACGCTGCGATCAACGGATCAAAAGTTACAGACAAAAAACCAGAACCTGTGTTTTCGATATTTTTCAGCAGGTGCTTTTTCGCTGGCCATTTCTCTCCTGTTGGTCCTACGCTGTTTTCTCTGCGTTTTCTGAGTTCCTGGGGGACCAATTGTTCGAGAAACGGTTATACAAATCAATTCTGAGACCAGAGATTTTTTGGTCAAAAAAAAAGGAAGGTTAACCCCTTTGCATTTTTGGCGAAAATTTTCGCGATTCTGAAAAGTGCTGGAATAAATTCTATCTGGCACTATTCCGACGTAATTTTGCGAGAAAAAACGATTGAGCGCAGTCTCAATACGCTGCGATCAACGGATCAAAAGTTACAGCCAAAAAACCAGAACCTGTGTTATCGATATTTTTCAGCAGGTGCTTTTTCGCTGGCCATTTCTCTCCTGTTGGTCCTACGCTGTTTTCTCTGCGTTTTCTGAGTTCCTGGGGGACCAATTGATCGAGAAACGGTCATAGAAATCAATTCTGAGACCAGAGATTTTTTGGTCAATAAAAAAGGAAGGTTAACCCCTTTGCATTTTTGGCGAAAATTTTCGCGATTCTGAAAAGTGCTGGAATAAATTCTTTATGGCACTATTCCGACGTAATTTTGCGAGAAAAAACGATTAAGCGCAGTCTCAATACGCTGCGATCAACGGATCAAAAGTTACAGCCAAAAAACCAGAACCTGTGTTTTCGACATTTTTCAGCAGGTGCTTTTTCGCTCGCCATTTCTCTCCTGTTGGTCCTACGCTGTTTTCTCTGCGTTTCCTGAGTTCCTGGGGGTCCAATTGATCGAGAAACGGTCATAGAAATCAATTCTGAGACCAGAGATTTTTTGGTCAAAAAAAAAGGAAGGTTAACCCCTTTGCATTTTTGGCGAAAATTTTCGTGATTTTGAAAAGTGCTGGAATAAATTCTATCTGGCACTATTCCGACGTAATTTTGCGAGAAAAAACGATCGAGCGCAGTCTCAATACGCTGCGATCAACAGATCAAAAGTTACAGCGAAAAAACCAAAACCTGTGTTTTCGACATTTTTCAGCAAGTGCTTTTTCGCTCGCCATTTCTCTCCTGTTGGTCCTACGCTGTTTTCTCTGCGTTTTCTGAGTTCCTGAGGGTCCAATCAGTCAGGTGAGGGTCATACAAATCAATTCTGAGACCAAAAATTGATTGGTCAAAAAAAAAGGAAGCTTAACCCCTTTGCATTTTTGAAGAAAATTTTCGCGATTCTGAAAAGTGCTGGAATAAATTCTTTATGGCACTATTCCGACGTAATTTTGCGAGAAAAAACGATTAAGCGCAGTTTCAATACGCTGCGATCAACGGATCAAAAGTTACAGCCAAAAAACCAGAACCTGTGTTTTCGACATTTTTCAGCAGGTGCTTTTTCGCTCGCCATTTCTCTCCTGTTGGTCCTACGCTGTTTTCTCTGCGTTTTCTGAGTTCCTGGGGGACCAATTGATCGAGAAACGGTCATAGAAATCAATTCTGAGACCAGAGATTTTTTGGTCAAAAAAAAAAGGAAGGTTGACCCCTTTGCATTTTTGAAGAAAATTTTCGCGATTCTGAAAAGTGCTGGAATAAATTCTTTATGGCACTATTCCGACGTAATTTTGCGAGAAAAAACGATTAAGCGCAGTTTCAATACGCTGCGATCAACGGATCAAAAGTTACAGCCAAAAAACCAGAACCCGTGTTTCCGACATTTTTCAGCAGGTGCTTTTCCGCTCGCCATTTCTCCCCTGTTGGTCCTACGCTCTTTTCTCTGCGTTTTCTGAGTTCCTAAGGGTCCAATTAGTCAGGTGAGGGTCATACAAATCAATTCTGAGACCAGAGATTTTTTGGTCAATAAAAAAGGAAGGTTAACCCCTTTGCATTTTTGGCGAAAATTTTCGCGATTCTGAAAAGTGCTGGAATAAACTCTTTATGGCACTATTCTGACGTAATTTTGCGAGAAAAAACGATTGAGCGCAGTCTCAATACGCTGCGATCAACGGATCAAAAGTTACAGCCAAAAAACCAGAACCTGTGTTTTCGACATTTTTCAGCGGGTGCTTTTTCGCTCGCCATTTCTCTCCTGTTGGTCCTACGCTGTTTTCTCTGCGTTTTCTGAGTTCCTGGGGGACCAATTGATCGAGAAACGGTCATAGAAATCAATTCTGAGACCAGAGATTTTTTGGTCAAAAAAAAAGGAAGGTTAACCCCTTTGCATTTTTGGCGAAAATTTTCGCGATTCTGAAAAGTGCTGGAATAAATTCTATCTGGCACTATTCCGACGTAATTTTGCGAGAAAAAACGATTGAGCGCAGTCTCAATACGCTGCGATCAACGGATCAAAAGTTACAGCCAAAAAACCAGAACCTGTGTTTTCGACATTTTTCAGCAGGTGCTTTTTCGCTCGCCATTTCTCTCCTGTTGGTCCTACGCTGTTTTCTCTGCGTTTTCTGAGTTCCTGAGGGTCCAATCAGTCAGGTGAGGGTCATACAAATCAATTCTGAGACGAAAAATTGATTGGTCAAAAAAAAAGGAAGCTTAACCCCTTTGTATTTTTGGCGAAAATTTTCGCGATTCCGAAAAGTGCGGGAATAAATTCTTTATGGCACTATTCCGGCGTAATTTTGCGAGAAAAAACGATTAAGCGCAGTCTCAATACGCTGCGATCAACGGATCAAAAGTTACAGCCAAAAAACCAGAACCTGTGTTATCGATATTTTTCAGCAGGTGCTTTTTCGCTGGCCATTTCTCTCCTGTTGGTCCTACGCTGTTTTCTCTGCGTTTTCTGAGTTCCTGGGGGACCAATTAGTCAGGTGAGGGTCATACAAATCAATTCTGAGACCAGAGATTTTTGGTCAATAAAAAAGGAAGGTTAACCCCTTTGCATTTTTGGCGAAAATTTTCGCGATTCTGAAAAGTGCTGGAATAAATTCTTTATGGCACTATTCCGACGTAATTTTGCGAGAAAAAACGATTGAGCGCAGTCTCAATACGCTGCGATCAACGGATCAAAAGTTACAGCCAAAAAACCAGAACCTGTGTTTTCGATATTTTTCAGCAGGTGCTTTTCCGCTCGCCATTTCTCCCCTGTTGGTCCTACGCTCTTTTCTCTGCGTTTTCTGAGTTCCTAAGGGTCCAATTAGTCAGGTGAGGGTCATACAAATCAATTCTGAGACCAGAGATTTTTTGGTCAATAGAAAAGGAAGGTTAACCCCTTTGCATTTTTGAAGAAAATTTTCGCGATTCTGAAAAGTGCTGGAATAAATTCTTTATGGCACTATTCCGACGTAATTTTGCGAGAAAAAACGATTGAGCGCAGTCTCAATACGCTGCGATCAACGGATCAAAAGTTACAGACAAAAAACCAGAACCTGTGTTTTCGATATTTTTCAGCAGGTGCTTTTTCGCTGGCCATTTCTCTCCTGTTGGTCCTACGCTGTTTTCTCTGCGTTTTCTGAGTTCCTGGGGGACCAATTGTTCGAGAAACGGTTATACAAATCAATTCTGAGACCAGAGATTTTTTGGTCAAAAAAAAAGGAAGGTTAACCCCTTTGCATTTTTGGCGAAAATTTTCGCGATTCTGAAAAGTGCTGGAATAAATTCTATCTGGCACTATTCCGACGTAATTTTGCGAGAAAAAACGATTGAGCGCAGTCTCAATACGCTGCGATCAACGGATCAAAAGTTACAGCCAAAAAACCAGAACCTGTGTTATCGATATTTTTCAGCAGGTGCTTTTTCGCTGGCCATTTCTCTCCTGTTGGTCCTACGCTGTTTTCTCTGCGTTTTCTGAGTTCCTGGGGGACCAATTGATCGAGAAACGGTCATAGAAATCAATTCTGAGACCAGAGATTTTTTGGTCAAAAAAAAAGGAAGGTTAACCCCTTTGCATTTTTGGCGAAAATTTTCGCGATTCTGAAAAGTGCTGGAATAAATTCTTTATGGCACTATTCCGACGTAATTTTGCGAGAAAAAACGATTAAGCGCAGTTTCAATACGCTGCGATCAACGGATCGAAAGTTATAGCCAAAAAACCAGAACCCGTGTTTTCGACATTTTTCAGCAGGTGCTTTTCCGCTCGCCATTTCTCCCCTGTTGGTCCTACGCTCTTTTCTCTGCGTTTTCTGAATTCCTAAGGGTCCAATTAGTCAGGTGAGGGTCATACAAATCAATTCTGAGACCAGAGATTTTTGGTCAATAAAAAAGGAAGGTTAACCCCTTTGCATTTTTGGCGAAAATTTTCGCGATTCTGAAAAGTGCTGGAATAAATTCTTTATGGCACTATTCCGACGTAATTTTGCGAGAAAAAACGATTGAGCGCAGTCTCAATACGCTGCGATCAACGGATCAAAAGTTACAGCCAAAAAACCAGAACCTGTGTTTTCGATATTTTTCAGCAGGTGCTTTTCCGCTCGCCATTTCTCCCCTGTTGGTCCTACGCTCTTTTCTCTGCGTTTTCTGAGTTCCTAAGGGTCCAATTAGTCAGGTGAGGGTCATACAAATCAATTCTGAGACCAGAGATTTTTTGGTCAATAGAAAAGGAAGGTTAACCCCTTTGCATTTTTGAAGAAAATTTTCGCGATTCTGAAAAGTGCTGGAATAAATTCTTTATGGCACTATTCCGACGTAATTTTGCGAGAAAAAACGATTGAGCGCAGTCTCAATACGCTGCGATCAACGGATCAAAAGTTACAGACAAAAAACCAGAACCTGTGTTTTCGATATTTTTCAGCAGGTGCTTTTTCGCTGGCCATTTCTCTCCTGTTGGTCCTACGCTGTTTTCTCTGCGTTTTCTGAGTTCCTGGGGGACCAATTGTTCGAGAAACGGTTATACAAATCAATTCTGAGACCAGAGATTTTTTGGTCAAAAAAAAAGGAAGGTTAACCCCTTTGCATTTTTGGCGAAAATTTTCGCGATTCTGAAAAGTGCTGGAATAAATTCTATCTGGCACTATTCCGACGTCATTTTGCGAGAAAAAACGATTAAGCGCAGTCTCAATACGCTGCGATCAACGGATCAAAAGTTACAGCTAAAAAACCAGAACCTGTGTTTTCGATATTTTTCAGCAGGTGCTTTTTCGCTGGCCATTTCTCTCCTGTTGGTACTACGCTGTTTTCTCTGCGTTTTCTGAGTTCCTGGGGGACCAATTGATCGAGAAACGGTCATAGAAATCAATTCTGAGACCAGAGATTTTTCGGTCAAAAAAAAAGGAAGGTTAACCCCTTTGCATTTTTGGCGAAAATTTTCGCGATTCTGAAAAGTGCTGGAATAAATTCTATCTGGCACTATTCCGACGTAATTTTGCAAGAAAAAACGATTAAGCGCAGTCTCAATACGCTGCGATCAACGGATCAAAAGTTACAGCCAAAAAACCAGAACCTGTGTTTTCGACATTTTTCAGCAGGTGCTTTTTCGCTCGCCATTTCTCTCCTGTTGGTCCTACGCTGTTTTCTCAGCGTTTTCTGAGTTCCTGAGGGTCCAATTAGTCAGGTGAGGGTCATACAAATCAATTCTGAGACCAGAGATTTTTTGGTCAATAAAAAAGGAAGGTTAACCCCTTTGCATTTTTGGCGAAAATTTTCGCGATTCTGAAAAGTGCTGGAATAAATTCTTTATGGCACTATTCCGACGTAATTTTGCGAGAAAAAACGATTAAGCGCAGTCTCAATACGCTGCGATCAACGGATCAAAAGTTACAGCCAAAAAACCAGAACCTGTGTTTTCGACATTTTTCAGCAGGTGCTTTTTCGCTCGCCATTTCTCTCCTGTTGGTCCTACGCTGTTTTCTCTGCGTTTTCTGAGTTCCTGGGGGTCCAATTGATCGAGAAACGGTCATAGAAATCAATTCTGAGACCAGAGATTTTTTGGTCAAAAAAAAAGGAAGGTTAACCCCTTTGCATTTTTGGCGAAAATTTTCGTGATTCTGAAAAGTGCTGGAATAAATTCTATCTGGCACTATTCCGACGTAATTTTGCGAGAAAAAACGATCGAGCGCAGTCTCAATACGCTGCGATCAACGGATCAAAAGTTACAGCGAAAAAACCAAAACCTGTGTTTTCGACATTTTTCAGCAAGTGCTTTTTCGCTCGCCATTTCTCTCCTGTTGGTCCTACGCTGTTTTCTCTGCGTTTTCTGAGTTCCTGAGGGTCCAATCAGTCAGGTGAGGGTCATACAAATCAATTCTGAGACCAAAAATTGATTGGTCAAAAAAAAAGGAAGCTTAACCCCTTTGCATTTTTGAAGAAAATTTTCGCGATTCTGAAAAGTGCTGGAATAAATTCTTTATGGCACTATTCCGACGTAATTTTGCGAGAAAAAACGATTAAGCGCAGTTTCAATACGCTGCGATCAACGGATCAAAAGTTACAGCCAAAAAACCAGAACCTGTGTTTTCGACATTTTTCAGCAGGTGCTTTTTCGCTCGCCATTTCTCTCCTGTTGGTCCTACGCTGTTTTCTCTGCGTTTTCTGAGTTCCTGGGGGACCAATTGATCGAGAAACGGTCATAGAAATCAATTCTGAGACCAGAGATTTTTTGGTCAAAAAAAAAAGGAAGGTTGACCCCTTTGCATTTTTGAAGAAAATTTTCGCGATTCTGAAAAGTGCTGGAATAAATTCTTTATGGCACTATTCCGACGTAATTTTGCGAGAAAAAACGATTAAGCGCAGTTTCAATACGCTGCGATCAACGGATCAAAAGTTACAGCCAAAAAACCAGAACCCGTGTTTCCGACATTTTTCAGCAGGTGCTTTTCCGCTCGCCATTTCTCCCCTGTTGGTCCTACGCTCTTTTCTCTGCGTTTTCTGAGTTCCTAAGGGTCCAATTAGTCAGGTGAGGGTCATACAAATCAATTCTGAGACCAGAGATTTTTTGGTCAATAAAAAAGGAAGGTTAACCCCTTTGCATTTTTGGCGAAAATTTTCGCGATTCTGAAAAGTGCTGGAATAAACTCTTTATGGCACTATTCTGACGTAATTTTGCGAGAAAAAACGATTGAGCGCAGTCTCAATACGCTGCGATCAACGGATCAAAAGTTACAGCCAAAAAACCAGAACCTGTGTTTTCGACATTTTTCAGCGGGTGCTTTTTCGCTCGCCATTTCTCTCCTGTTGGTCCTACGCTGTTTTCTCTGCGTTTTCTGAGTTCCTGGGGGACCAATTGATCGAGAAACGGTCATAGAAATCAATTCTGAGACCAGAGATTTTTTGGTCAAAAAAAAAGGAAGGTTAACCCCTTTGCATTTTTGGCGAAAATTTTCGCGATTCTGAAAAGTGCTGGAATAAATTCTATCTGGCACTATTCCGACGTAATTTTGCGAGAAAAAACGATTGAGCGCAGTCTCAATACGCTGCGATCAACGGATCAAAAGTTACAGCCAAAAAACCAAAACCTGTGTTTTCGACATTTTTCAGCAAGTGCTTTTTCGCTCGCCATTTCTCTCCTGTTGGTCCTACGCTGTTTTCTCTGCGTTTTCTGAGTTCCTGAGGGTCCAATCAGTCAGGTGAGGGTCATACAAATCAATTCTGAGACCAAAAATTGATTGGTCAAAAAAAAAGGAAGCTTAACCCCTTTGCATTTTTGAAGAAAATTTTCGCGATTCTGAAAAGTGCTGGAATAAATTCTTTATGGCACTATTCCGACGTAATTTTGCGAGAAAAAACGATTAAGCGCAGTTTCAATACGCTGCGATCAACGGATCAAAAGTTACAGCCAAAAAACCAGAACCTGTGTTTTCGACATTTTTCAGCAGGTGCTTTTCCGCTCGCCATTTCTCTCCTGTTGGTCCTACGCTGTTTTCTTTGCGTTTTCTGAGTTCCTGGGGGTCCAATTGATCGAGAAACGGTCATAGAAATCAATTCTGAGACCAGAGATTTTTTGGTCAAAAAAAAAGGAAGGTTAACCCCTTTGCATTTTTGGCGAAAATTTTCGCGATTCTGAAAAGTGCTGGAATAAATTCTATCTGGCACTATTCCGACGTCATTTTGCGAGAAAAAACGATTAAGCGCAGTCTCAATACGCTGCGATCAACGGATCAAAAGTTACAGCTAAAAAACCAGAACCTGTGTTTTCGATATTTTTCAGCAGGTGCTTTTTCGCTGGCCATTTCTCTCCTGTTGGTACTACGCTGTTTTCTCTGCGTTTTCTGAGTTCCTGGGGGACCAATTGATCGAGAAACGGTCATAGAAATCAATTCTGAGACCAGAGATTTTTCGGTCAAAAAAAAAGGAAGGTTAACCCCTTTGCATTTTTGGCGAAAATTTTCGCGATTCTGAAAAGTGCTGGAATAAATTCTATCTGGCACTATTCCGACGTAATTTTGCAAGAAAAAACGATTAAGCGCAGTCTCAATACGCTGCGATCAACGGATCAAAAGTTACAGCCAAAAAACCAGAACCTGTGTTTTCGACATTTTTCAGCAGGTGCTTTTTCGCTCGCCATTTCTCTCCTGTTGGTCCTACGCTGTTTTCTCAGCGTTTTCTGAGTTCCTGAGGGTCCAATTAGTCAGGTGAGGGTCATACAAATCAATTCTGAGACCAGAGATTTTTTGGTCAATAAAAAAGGAAGGTTAACCCCTTTGCATTTTTGGCGAAAATTTTCGCGATTCTGAAAAGTGCTGGAATAAATTCTATCTGGCACTATTCCGACGTAATTTTGCGAGAAAAAACGATTGAGCGCAGTCTCAATACGCTGCGATCAACGGATCAAAAGTTACAGCCAAAAAACCAGAACCTGTGTTATCGATATTTTTCAGCAGGTGCTTTTTCGCTGGCCATTTCTCTCCTGTTGGTCCTACGCTGTTTTCTCTGCGTTTTCTGAGTTCCTGGGGGACCAATTGATCGAGAAACGGTCATAGAAATCAATTCTGAGACCAGAGATTTTTTGGTCAATAAAAAAGGAAGGTTAACCCCTTTGCATTTTTGGCGAAAATTTTCGCGATTCTGAAAAGTGCTGGAATAAATTCTTTATGGCACTATTCCGACGTAATTTTGCGAGAAAAAACGATTAAGCGCAGTCTCAATACGCTGCGATCAACGGATCAAAAGTTACAGCCAAAAAACCAGAACCTGTGTTTTCGACATTTTTCAGCAGGTGCTTTTTCGCTCGCCATTTCTCTCCTGTTGGTCCTACGCTGTTTTCTCTGCGTTTCCTGAGTTCCTGGGGGTCCAATTGATCGAGAAACGGTCATAGAAATCAATTCTGAGACCAGAGATTTTTTGGTCAAAAAAAAAGGAAGGTTAACCCCTTTGCATTTTTGGCGAAAATTTTCGTGATTTTGAAAAGTGCTGGAATAAATTCTATCTGGCACTATTCCGACGTAATTTTGCGAGAAAAAACGATCGAGCGCAGTCTCAATACGCTGCGATCAACAGATCAAAAGTTACAGCGAAAAAACCAAAACCTGTGTTTTCGACATTTTTCAGCAAGTGCTTTTTCGCTCGCCATTTCTCTCCTGTTGGTCCTACGCTGTTTTCTCTGCGTTTTCTGAGTTCCTGAGGGTCCAATCAGTCAGGTGAGGGTCATACAAATCAATTCTGAGACCAAAAATTGATTGGTCAAAAAAAAAGGAAGCTTAACCCCTTTGCATTTTTGAAGAAAATTTTCGCGATTCTGAAAAGTGCTGGAATAAATTCTTTATGGCACTATTCCGACGTAATTTTGCGAGAAAAAACGATTAAGCGCAGTTTCAATACGCTGCGATCAACGGATCAAAAGTTACAGCCAAAAAACCAGAACCTGTGTTTTCGACATTTTTCAGCAGGTGCTTTTTCGCTCGCCATTTCTCTCCTGTTGGTCCTACGCTGTTTTCTCTGCGTTTTCTGAGTTCCTGGGGGACCAATTGATCGAGAAACGGTCATAGAAATCAATTCTGAGACCAGAGATTTTTTGGTCAAAAAAAAAAGGAAGGTTGACCCCTTTGCATTTTTGAAGAAAATTTTCGCGATTCTGAAAAGTGCTGGAATAAATTCTTTATGGCACTATTCCGACGTAATTTTGCGAGAAAAAACGATTAAGCGCAGTTTCAATACGCTGCGATCAACGGATCAAAAGTTACAGCCAAAAAACCAGAACCCGTGTTTCCGACATTTTTCAGCAGGTGCTTTTCCGCTCGCCATTTCTCCCCTGTTGGTCCTACGCTCTTTTCTCTGCGTTTTCTGAGTTCCTAAGGGTCCAATTAGTCAGGTGAGGGTCATACAAATCAATTCTGAGACCAGAGATTTTTTGGTCAATAAAAAAGGAAGGTTAACCCCTTTGCATTTTTGGCGAAAATTTTCGCGATTCTGAAAAGTGCTGGAATAAACTCTTTATGGCACTATTCTGACGTAATTTTGCGAGAAAAAACGATTGAGCGCAGTCTCAATACGCTGCGATCAACGGATCAAAAGTTACAGCCAAAAAACCAGAACCTGTGTTTTCGACATTTTTCAGCGGGTGCTTTTTCGCTCGCCATTTCTCTCCTGTTGGTCCTACGCTGTTTTCTCTGCGTTTTCTGAGTTCCTGGGGGACCAATTGATCGAGAAACGGTCATAGAAATCAATTCTGAGACCAGAGATTTTTTGGTCAAAAAAAAAGGAAGGTTAACCCCTTTGCATTTTTGGCGAAAATTTTCGCGATTCTGAAAAGTGCTGGAATAAATTCTATCTGGCACTATTCCGACGTAATTTTGCGAGAAAAAACGATTGAGCGCAGTCTCAATACGCTGCGATCAACGGATCAAAAGTTACAGCCAAAAAACCAGAACCTGTGTTTTCGACATTTTTCAGCAGGTGCTTTTTCGCTCGCCATTTCTCTCCTGTTGGTCCTACGCTGTTTTCTCTGCGTTTTCTGAGTTCCTGAGGGTCCAATCAGTCAGGTGAGGGTCATACAAATCAATTCTGAGACGAAAAATTGATTGGTCAAAAAAAAAGGAAGCTTAACCCCTTTGTATTTTTGGCGAAAATTTTCGCGATTCCGAAAAGTGCGGGAATAAATTCTTTATGGCACTATTCCGGCGTAATTTTGCGAGAAAAAACGATTAAGCGCAGTCTCAATACGCTGCGATCAACGGATCAAAAGTTACAGCCAAAAAACCAGAACCTGTGTTATCGATATTTTTCAGCAGGTGCTTTTTCGCTGGCCATTTCTCTCCTGTTGGTCCTACGCTGTTTTCTCTGCGTTTTCTGAGTTCCTGGGGGACCAATTAGTCAGGTGAGGGTCATACAAATCAATTCTGAGACCAGAGATTTTTGGTCAATAAAAAAGGAAGGTTAACCCCTTTGCATTTTTGGCGAAAATTTTCGCGATTCTGAAAAGTGCTGGAATAAATTCTTTATGGCACTATTCCGACGTAATTTTGCGAGAAAAAACGATTGAGCGCAGTCTCAATACGCTGCGATCAACGGATCAAAAGTTACAGCCAAAAAACCAGAACCTGTGTTTTCGATATTTTTCAGCAGGTGCTTTTCCGCTCGCCATTTCTCCCCTGTTGGTCCTACGCTCTTTTCTCTGCGTTTTCTGAGTTCCTAAGGGTCCAATTAGTCAGGTGAGGGTCATACAAATCAATTCTGAGACCAGAGATTTTTTGGTCAATAGAAAAGGAAGGTTAACCCCTTTGCATTTTTGAAGAAAATTTTCGCGATTCTGAAAAGTGCTGGAATAAATTCTTTATGGCACTATTCCGACGTAATTTTGCGAGAAAAAACGATTGAGCGCAGTCTCAATACGCTGCGATCAACGGATCAAAAGTTACAGACAAAAAACCAGAACCTGTGTTTTCGATATTTTTCAGCAGGTGCTTTTTCGCTGGCCATTTCTCTCCTGTTGGTCCTACGCTGTTTTCTCTGCGTTTTCTGAGTTCCTGGGGGACCAATTGTTCGAGAAACGGTTATACAAATCAATTCTGAGACCAGAGATTTTTTGGTCAAAAAAAAAGGAAGGTTAACCCCTTTGCATTTTTGGCGAAAATTTTCGCGATTCTGAAAAGTGCTGGAATAAATTCTATCTGGCACTATTCCGACGTAATTTTGCGAGAAAAAACGATTGAGCGCAGTCTCAATACGCTGCGATCAACGGATCAAAAGTTACAGCCAAAAAACCAGAACCTGTGTTATCGATATTTTTCAGCAGGTGCTTTTTCGCTGGCCATTTCTCTCCTGTTGGTCCTACGCTGTTTTCTCTGCGTTTTCTGAGTTCCTGGGGGACCAATTGATCGAGAAACGGTCATAGAAATCAATTCTGAGACCAGAGATTTTTTGGTCAAAAAAAAAGGAAGGTTAACCCCTTTGCATTTTTGGCGAAAATTTTCGCGATTCTGAAAAGTGCTGGAATAAATTCTTTATGGCACTATTCCGACGTAATTTTGCGAGAAAAAACGATTAAGCGCAGTTTCAATACGCTGCGATCAACGGATCGAAAGTTATAGCCAAAAAACCAGAACCCGTGTTTTCGACATTTTTCAGCAGGTGCTTTTCCGCTCGCCATTTCTCCCCTGTTGGTCCTACGCTCTTTTCTCTGCGTTTTCTGAATTCCTAAGGGTCCAATTAGTCAGGTGAGGGTCATACAAATCAATTCTGAGACCAGAGATTTTTGGTCAATAAAAAAGGAAGGTTAACCCCTTTGCATTTTTGGCGAAAATTTTCGCGATTCTGAAAAGTGCTGGAATAAATTCTTTATGGCACTATTCCGACGTAATTTTGCGAGAAAAAACGATTGAGCGCAGTCTCAATACGCTGCGATCAACGGATCAAAAGTTACAGCCAAAAAACCAGAACCTGTGTTTTCGATATTTTTCAGCAGGTGCTTTTCCGCTCGCCATTTCTCCCCTGTTGGTCCTACGCTCTTTTCTCTGCGTTTTCTGAGTTCCTAAGGGTCCAATTAGTCAGGTGAGGGTCATACAAATCAATTCTGAGACCAGAGATTTTTTGGTCAATAGAAAAGGAAGGTTAACCCCTTTGCATTTTTGAAGAAAATTTTCGCGATTCTGAAAAGTGCTGGAATAAATTCTTTATGGCACTATTCCGACGTAATTTTGCGAGAAAAAACGATTGAGCGCAGTCTCAATACGCTGCGATCAACGGATCAAAAGTTACAGACAAAAAACCAGAACCTGTGTTTTCGATATTTTTCAGCAGGTGCTTTTTCGCTGGCCATTTCTCTCCTGTTGGTCCTACGCTGTTTTCTCTGCGTTTTCTGAGTTCCTGGGGGACCAATTGTTCGAGAAACGGTTATACAAATCAATTCTGAGACCAGAGATTTTTTGGTCAAAAAAAAAGGAAGGTTAACCCCTTTGCATTTTTGGCGAAAATTTTCGCGATTCTGAAAAGTGCTGGAATAAATTCTATCTGGCACTATTCCGACGTCATTTTGCGAGAAAAAACGATTAAGCGCAGTCTCAATACGCTGCGATCAACGGATCAAAAGTTACAGCTAAAAAACCAGAACCTGTGTTTTCGATATTTTTCAGCAGGTGCTTTTTCGCTGGCCATTTCTCTCCTGTTGGTACTACGCTGTTTTCTCTGCGTTTTCTGAGTTCCTGGGGGACCAATTGATCGAGAAACGGTCATAGAAATCAATTCTGAGACCAGAGATTTTTCGGTCAAAAAAAAAGGAAGGTTAACCCCTTTGCATTTTTGGCGAAAATTTTCGCGATTCTGAAAAGTGCTGGAATAAATTCTATCTGGCACTATTCCGACGTAATTTTGCAAGAAAAAACGATTAAGCGCAGTCTCAATACGCTGCGATCAACGGATCAAAAGTTACAGCCAAAAAACCAGAACCTGTGTTTTCGACATTTTTCAGCAGGTGCTTTTTCGCTCGCCATTTCTCTCCTGTTGGTCCTACGCTGTTTTCTCAGCGTTTTCTGAGTTCCTGAGGGTCCAATTAGTCAGGTGAGGGTCATACAAATCAATTCTGAGACCAGAGATTTTTTGGTCAATAAAAAAGGAAGGTTAACCCCTTTGCATTTTTGGCGAAAATTTTCGCGATTCTGAAAAGTGCTGGAATAAATTCTTTATGGCACTATTCCGACGTAATTTTGCGAGAAAAAACGATTAAGCGCAGTCTCAATACGCTGCGATCAACGGATCAAAAGTTACAGCCAAAAAACCAGAACCTGTGTTTTCGACATTTTTCAGCAGGTGCTTTTTCGCTCGCCATTTCTCTCCTGTTGGTCCTACGCTGTTTTCTCTGCGTTTTCTGAGTTCCTGGGGGTCCAATTGATCGAGAAACGGTCATAGAAATCAATTCTGAGACCAGAGATTTTTTGGTCAAAAAAAAAGGAAGGTTAACCCCTTTGCATTTTTGGCGAAAATTTTCGTGATTCTGAAAAGTGCTGGAATAAATTCTATCTGGCACTATTCCGACGTAATTTTGCGAGAAAAAACGATCGAGCGCAGTCTCAATACGCTGCGATCAACGGATCAAAAGTTACAGCGAAAAAACCAAAACCTGTGTTTTCGACATTTTTCAGCAAGTGCTTTTTCGCTCGCCATTTCTCTCCTGTTGGTCCTACGCTGTTTTCTCTGCGTTTTCTGAGTTCCTGAGGGTCCAATCAGTCAGGTGAGGGTCATACAAATCAATTCTGAGACCAAAAATTGATTGGTCAAAAAAAAAGGAAGCTTAACCCCTTTGCATTTTTGAAGAAAATTTTCGCGATTCTGAAAAGTGCTGGAATAAATTCTTTATGGCACTATTCCGACGTAATTTTGCGAGAAAAAACGATTAAGCGCAGTTTCAATACGCTGCGATCAACGGATCAAAAGTTACAGCCAAAAAACCAGAACCTGTGTTTTCGACATTTTTCAGCAGGTGCTTTTTCGCTCGCCATTTCTCTCCTGTTGGTCCTACGCTGTTTTCTCTGCGTTTTCTGAGTTCCTGGGGGACCAATTGATCGAGAAACGGTCATAGAAATCAATTCTGAGACCAGAGATTTTTTGGTCAAAAAAAAAAGGAAGGTTGACCCCTTTGCATTTTTGAAGAAAATTTTCGCGATTCTGAAAAGTGCTGGAATAAATTCTTTATGGCACTATTCCGACGTAATTTTGCGAGAAAAAACGATTAAGCGCAGTTTCAATACGCTGCGATCAACGGATCAAAAGTTACAGCCAAAAAACCAGAACCCGTGTTTCCGACATTTTTCAGCAGGTGCTTTTCCGCTCGCCATTTCTCCCCTGTTGGTCCTACGCTCTTTTCTCTGCGTTTTCTGAGTTCCTAAGGGTCCAATTAGTCAGGTGAGGGTCATACAAATCAATTCTGAGACCAGAGATTTTTTGGTCAATAAAAAAGGAAGGTTAACCCCTTTGCATTTTTGGCGAAAATTTTCGCGATTCTGAAAAGTGCTGGAATAAACTCTTTATGGCACTATTCTGACGTAATTTTGCGAGAAAAAACGATTGAGCGCAGTCTCAATACGCTGCGATCAACGGATCAAAAGTTACAGCCAAAAAACCAGAACCTGTGTTTTCGACATTTTTCAGCGGGTGCTTTTTCGCTCGCCATTTCTCTCCTGTTGGTCCTACGCTGTTTTCTCTGCGTTTTCTGAGTTCCTGGGGGACCAATTGATCGAGAAACGGTCATAGAAATCAATTCTGAGACCAGAGATTTTTTGGTCAAAAAAAAAGGAAGGTTAACCCCTTTGCATTTTTGGCGAAAATTTTCGCGATTCTGAAAAGTGCTGGAATAAATTCTATCTGGCACTATTCCGACGTAATTTTGCGAGAAAAAACGATTGAGCGCAGTCTCAATACGCTGCGATCAACGGATCAAAAGTTACAGCCAAAAAACCAAAACCTGTGTTTTCGACATTTTTCAGCAAGTGCTTTTTCGCTCGCCATTTCTCTCCTGTTGGTCCTACGCTGTTTTCTCTGCGTTTTCTGAGTTCCTGAGGGTCCAATCAGTCAGGTGAGGGTCATACAAATCAATTCTGAGACCAAAAATTGATTGGTCAAAAAAAAAGGAAGCTTAACCCCTTTGCATTTTTGAAGAAAATTTTCGCGATTCTGAAAAGTGCTGGAATAAATTCTTTATGGCACTATTCCGACGTAATTTTGCGAGAAAAAACGATTAAGCGCAGTTTCAATACGCTGCGATCAACGGATCAAAAGTTACAGCCAAAAAACCAGAACCTGTGTTTTCGACATTTTTCAGCAGGTGCTTTTCCGCTCGCCATTTCTCTCCTGTTGGTCCTACGCTGTTTTCTTTGCGTTTTCTGAGTTCCTGGGGGTCCAATTGATCGAGAAACGGTCATAGAAATCAATTCTGAGACCAGAGATTTTTTGGTCAAAAAAAAAGGAAGGTTAACCCCTTTGCATTTTTGGCGGAAATTTTTGCGATTCTGAAAAGTGCTGGAATAAATTCTTTATGGCACTATTCCGACGTAATTTTGCGAGAAAAAACGATTAAGCGCAGTCTCAATACGCTGCGATCAACGGATCAAAAGTTACAGCCAAAAAACCAGAACCTGTGTTTTCGACATTTTTCAGCAGGTGCTTTTTCGCTCGCCATTTCTCTCCTGTTGGTCCTACGCTGTTTTCTCTGCGTTTTCTGAGTTCCTGAGGGTCCAATCAGTCAGGTGAGGGTCATACAAATCAATTCTGAGACGAAAAATTGATTGGTCAAAAAAAAAGGAAGCTTAACCCCTTTGTATTTTTGGCGAAAATTTTCGCGATTCCGAAAAGTGCGGGAATAAATTCTTTATGGCACTATTCCGGCGTAATTTTGCGAGAAAAAACGATTAAGCGCAGTCTCAATACGCTGCGATCAACGGATCAAAAGTTACAGCCAAAAAACCAGAACCTGTGTTATCGATATTTTTCAGCAGGTGCTTTTTCGCTGGCCATTTCTCTCCTGTTGGTCCTACGCTGTTTTCTCTGCGTTTTCTGAGTTCCTGGGGGACCAATTAGTCAGGTGAGGGTCATACAAATCAATTCTGAGACCAGAGATTTTTGGTCAATAAAAAAGGAAGGTTAACCCCTTTGCATTTTTGGCGAAAATTTTCGCGATTCTGAAAAGTGCTGGAATAAATTCTTTATGGCACTATTCCGACGTAATTTTGCGAGAAAAAACGATTGAGCGCAGTCTCAATACGCTGCGATCAACGGATCAAAAGTTACAGCCAAAAAACCAGAACCTGTGTTTTCGATATTTTTCAGCAGGTGCTTTTCCGCTCGCCATTTCTCCCCTGTTGGTCCTACGCTCTTTTCTCTGCGTTTTCTGAGTTCCTAAGGGTCCAATTAGTCAGGTGAGGGTCATACAAATCAATTCTGAGACCAGAGATTTTTTGGTCAATAGAAAAGGAAGGTTAACCCCTTTGCATTTTTGAAGAAAATTTTCGCGATTCTGAAAAGTGCTGGAATAAATTCTTTATGGCACTATTCCGACGTAATTTTGCGAGAAAAAACGATTGAGCGCAGTCTCAATACGCTGCGATCAACGGATCAAAAGTTACAGACAAAAAACCAGAACCTGTGTTTTCGATATTTTTCAGCAGGTGCTTTTTCGCTGGCCATTTCTCTCCTGTTGGTCCTACGCTGTTTTCTCTGCGTTTTCTGAGTTCCTGGGGGACCAATTGTTCGAGAAACGGTTATACAAATCAATTCTGAGACCAGAGATTTTTTGGTCAAAAAAAAAGGAAGGTTAACCCCTTTGCATTTTTGGCGAAAATTTTCGCGATTCTGAAAAGTGCTGGAATAAATTCTATCTGGCACTATTCCGACGTAATTTTGCGAGAAAAAACGATTGAGCGCAGTCTCAATACGCTGCGATCAACGGATCAAAAGTTACAGCCAAAAAACCAGAACCTGTGTTATCGATATTTTTCAGCAGGTGCTTTTTCGCTGGCCATTTCTCTCCTGTTGGTCCTACGCTGTTTTCTCTGCGTTTTCTGAGTTCCTGGGGGACCAATTGATCGAGAAACGGTCATAGAAATCAATTCTGAGACCAGAGATTTTTTGGTCAAAAAAAAAGGAAGGTTAACCCCTTTGCATTTTTGGCGAAAATTTTCGCGATTCTGAAAAGTGCTGGAATAAATTCTTTATGGCACTATTCCGACGTAATTTTGCGAGAAAAAACGATTAAGCGCAGTTTCAATACGCTGCGATCAACGGATCGAAAGTTATAGCCAAAAAACCAGAACCCGTGTTTTCGACATTTTTCAGCAGGTGCTTTTCCGCTCGCCATTTCTCCCCTGTTGGTCCTACGCTCTTTTCTCTGCGTTTTCTGAATTCCTAAGGGTCCAATTAGTCAGGTGAGGGTCATACAAATCAATTCTGAGACCAGAGATTTTTGGTCAATAAAAAAGGAAGGTTAACCCCTTTGCATTTTTGGCGAAAATTTTCGCGATTCTGAAAAGTGCTGGAATAAATTCTTTATGGCACTATTCCGACGTAATTTTGCGAGAAAAAACGATTGAGCGCAGTCTCAATACGCTGCGATCAACGGATCAAAAGTTACAGCCAAAAAACCAGAACCTGTGTTTTCGACATTTTTCAGCAGGTGCTTTTTCGCTCGCCATTTCTCTCCTGTTGGTCCTACGCTGTTTTCTCTGCGTTTTCTGAGTTCCTGAGGGTCCAATCAGTCAGGTGAGGGTCATACAAATCAATTCTGAGACGAAAAATTGATTGGTCAAAAAAAAAGGAAGCTTAACCCCTTTGTATTTTTGGCGAAAATTTTCGCGATTCCGAAAAGTGCGGGAATAAATTCTTTATGGCACTATTCCGGCGTAATTTTGCGAGAAAAAACGATTAAGCGCAGTCTCAATACGCTGCGATCAACGGATCAAAAGTTACATCCAAAAAACCAGAACCTGTGTTTTCGACATTTTTCAGCAGGTGCTTTTTCGCTCGCCATTTCTCTCCTGTTGGTCCTACGCTGTTTTCTCAGCGTTTTCTGAGTTCCTGAGGGTCCAATTAGTCAGGTGAGGGTCATACAAATCAATTCTGAGACCAGAGATTTTTTGGTCAAAAAAAAAGGAAGGTTAACCCCTTTGCATTTTTGGCGAAAATTTTCGCGATTCTGAAAAGTGCTGGAATAAATTCTATCTGGCACTATTCCGACGTCATTTTGCGAGAAAAAACGATTAAGCGCAGTCTCAATACGCTGCGATCAACGGATCAAAAGTTACAGCCAAAAAACCAGAACCTGTGTTTTCGATATTTTTCAGCAGGTGCTTTTTCGCTGGCCATTTCTCTCCTGTTGGTCCTACGCTGTTTTCTCTGCGTTTTCTGAGTTCCTAAGGGTCCAATTAGTCAGGTGAGGGTCATACAAATCAATTCTGAGACCAGAGATTTTTTGGTCAAAAAAAAAGGAAGGTTAACCCCTTTGTATTTTTGGCGAAAATTTTCGCGATTCTGAAAAGTGATGGAATAAATTCTTTCTGGCACTATTCCGACGTAATTTTGCGAGAGGAATCGGTTGAGCGCTGTCCCAATACGCTGCGAGCAACTGATCAAATTTACAGCTTGAAAACAACAGATCCTCATCGTCGCTTTTCTGTCGTTGGTCCCACTCTCCTTCTCGAGTGTCTTCTGAGGTCCTACAAGTCCAACAAATCGCAAAGAAATACAAAAATCACGTTGTACTGTACATCAGTTGCGTTTATTTAATTGTGGCTGCAATGGCATGATTATTATTATTATCATTATTATTATTATCATTATTATTAGTATTAATACTATTACTAATATTAATGTTATACTGACTGTTGTCATTGGAATGTCGGTTTATTTATGTCGGCAAACACCTGTTCATTTTATTCAACTTTTATAAATTCCATTTCACTGCGAGTTCTTACTATGATATAATGTACACATTTAATATCCGTGAATGTAGAAAATGTAAAAACAATGCTAGGAATTGTAACAATGACATATGTATGTGTTACTGCATAGTTCATAAACAAATACGTATTACAGTTCAATATAGTTCAGGATATAATTTATAAATCATATATAAACCACATACATTGGGACACGGAGTTCATGAATTAGGCTTTGGAGTATCAATAAAAATACTTGAATTACATATTATGCATGGTTGTTATGATCACCCATAAGTTTTTTTACACCTCCGTACACAACGTGGTGTATCCTTGATTAACAAAGGAATCCCTATACTTTCAGTCAGAATTAGGCGAATTGGAGGAATTTCAGCGTGTAACTGCTCCTGGTATCCGGAGAATATCTGTACCGAGGAGGTCGCTTGAAAACCTCCAGTTAGAGTAAGGCAAATCGAAACTGAGCGAAATTTTACTCCTGGTATCAGGAGCGTATCTAAGCCAAGGAGATCGATAAAAGACAGGGACAAATTGATTGACAGCATGCGATGTACAAGAAATTCTTTTTAATTGTTTCTTCTCCACTTTCGCGACATGACTGCCGCGACGTTTGAAATACGAATTTCTGGTGTCCCCACAATTTAATTAATCTCGACCCTACCCTGCCCTGCCCTACTCTTCCCTACCCTACCCTACCCTACCCTACCCTAATTCTACTTTAATTCTACTCCAAGTCCCACTCTAACTCCTACTGCGACTCCTAACACTCCTACTATTACACCTACTCCTACTCCTGATCCTGATCCTACTCCTGATCCTACCCCTCCTACTTCTTATCCTATTCCTGATACTACACCTGATGCTACTCCTACTCCTACTCCTACTTTTACTCCTGATCCTACTGCAACTCCTACTACTCCTACTTTTACTCCTATTTCTACATCTACTCCTGATCCTATTCCTACTCCCATTCCTGATCCTACTCCTACTTCTACTCCTGATCCTACTTCTTCGCCTGATCCTACTCCTACTCCTGATCCTACTTCTGATCCTACTCGCACTGCATCATATATTATAAAAATGTTAAACTCATTGAGCACAAATCCTCGTCTACCTCGTTCTCCTCCTCGTCCACCTCCGACCACCTCCAACCACCGCCAACCACCTCCAACGACCACCGCTGACCACCTCGGGTTATACCTTGAATAGTAATAAATATTTCTATCATTAGAACACATCAAGAATATTGTGTAAGGAATAATGTAATTTTCCCATTGACATATTTGACCAAAAAGGTTATAAGAACATTCTAAAAGATTATAGAAATTTTATGTCCGCATTGAGAGCTACTGAATTTGGGCTTGCGTGAAAAATGAACTGACATAATTTATTGTAAACGTGACAAGTTTATCAATTGCAGATAAAATATAATTACAATTGCCATTAAATATTATAAAAATGTTTCACTCACCGAGCACAAATCCTTGTTCTCCTCCTCGTCTTCCTCGACCACCTGCAACCACCGCCAACCACCTCCAACGAGCACCGCCAACCACCTCGGGTTATACCTTGAATAGTAATAAATATTTTCTCGTTTACGACGACAACGAATATCATGTATCGCCGACAAGCCGGTAAAAAGTTACCTGTAAAATGTACATTTTGAACCTGGAAAACGGTATACTCAAGTAGCTTACAACGGACCGATTCGAAAATTTCTCGTTATTTTGAAAACTAAATAATCAATACGTGATTCCTTTTATGGGCATCAATATCGACGAGGTAATCTTTGGAAATAAATCCCAGTTCATTTTGTAATTTCTAAGTCAAAAGTTCTTGTGAAGAAAACTACCCAAATAAATGCAATGCAAAGGAAGATCAGTGTTGTTGAAGTTTTGTCGTCAATACTTCGAGCAGTTTACCAATACGCGCAATTCATAAAGCAAACCAAAAATATATAGTCTAAGAGCCCGCGACGCCCAGACCTTCGTTATATTATGAAAGCTGAAAATTCTTCTATATATGTCCCCTATACAGGTATAAGCAAACCCAGCCTATACAACCTGGGCCGCGGTGGCTTTGGCAGGTAACAGGTAGTAAAGGTGAGTAAAATTGTGTTTCAAATTTGTGATAGTATAAAACTTAGTTTTCATATATTTTAACTTACAATCATATTAGAAACCACCTTGTCTATTGGTGGACACTTAGGACGGTAACAACCCCTTTCCAGACACCCTCACAGTCTAATTATTTATAAATCTACTTTCGTCATAGTATAAAATCTGACTTTTATATATGTATGTTATTCAGAAAATTATGCGAATGATGTTTCCACAATCCCCAGTCACTTCGATGGTTCCCCTATCTTCCCAGACACATTGAAGTCTACTCCAGGCGTGCGCGCGATGAATATACATGTACGTTGGTGCGAGTGAAATAGCGCGATCTATACTCTAGATTTATCAAGAAAATTAATTATGTAGATTTATAACGGATTAAAAAAGTAAATTTTAAAAAAATAATGAAAAAAAAATGTTCATATCAACAAATTATGAAATCAACAATATAATAATGCGATTCATTACGCTATTAACTTTTGCAAATTATTATTAAATTTTTTATTCAACTAAAATTTGAATTTTCTCAAGTGAATTTTATGGAATCAAGTTGTGATTTAAGAAAGTTGTAAAACAACATTTATCGATAATTTTTTTTAAGTATTGTGCAGAAAATAATAAGAAAAATCGGCAGTTGATGATAAAATCTTGCCTGGTTTCCACGCCATTAAAATACAATCCGGTATTATTTGGAAAAGGGAAATTGAGACCTTATAAACTATTAAAAAAATTCGACGAGTCCCAAAAAGCTTTTATTAAGTTTGGCGAAAGCGAATTAAGGGAGGACAGCGATGAACGGAAGAACGTGTTTAATAGTATTCAGAAATATATATGCAGTGTATATAATGCTCGGAATGTAATTGATGTTGATGCTGTTAGACTTCAGATGTTTACAGACTCGTATAAAGTATCTGATATCAATGAGGCTTTCAATCGAAAAAAATTGAGAAATTTTGATGCTAGCAGTTTACCACCTTGTAAAAATGAGCTACTGCAGCATTTTTTACGAGCTAATTATATTTGTGCGATTTGGGACAATGCTCACTTAAGTAAACCTACTTCACGTAAACCTGAGAATAATGGCTGGGTACCGGAAAGTGGTCAATACCATTTTAAATGGTTTGAAGGAGATCAGCTACCTAATTATGTCAGTGATTCTCTACAAACTTTGTCAGGTATGTTACAATGTTCAATGTTCATAAACAAATTATCGGCTATTCATAATTGTTCTAAATTGCTTTAATTATTACAGAAGCTGTTGAAGATAGTGACATTGATGAGGACAAATCCACAGAATGGAGTAGCAGTGATGAAGATAATGGATATACCGACGATGACGATGGAAATAATTGAATTTTTTTTTTAATTTAACAATACATGTTTGAAACTTTATTTTTTTACTTTGTTTTGTGATGGCTATAATTAAAAGTATAATTTAATTCTTTTTCCATTGATTTCATTACGATCTAAATTATTTTCTCTCCTTATAGTAAAACCAACATACATACAAATTTATCTCCTTAACTTCAAACTTCTAGAATTTTATCATCAACTGCCGATTTTTCTTATTATTTTCTGCACAATACTTAAAAAAAATTATCGATAGATGTTGTTTTACAACTTTCTTAAATCACAACTTGATTCCATAAAATTCACTTGAGAAAATTCAAATTTTAGTTGAATAAAAAATTTAATGATAATTTGCAAAAGTTAATAGCGTAATGAATCGCATTATTATATTGTTGATTTCATAATTTGTTGATATGAACATTTTTTTTTCATTATTTTTTTAAAATTTACTTTTTTAATCCGTTATAAATCTACATAATTAATTTTCTTGATAAATCTAGAGTATAGATCGCGCTATTTCACTCGCACCAACGTACATGTATATTCATCGCGCGCACGCCTGGAGTAGACTTCAATGTGTCAGGGAAGATAGGGGAACCATCGAAAGTGACTGGGGATTGTGGAAACATTATTCGTATAATTTTTTGAATAACATGTATAAAAGTCAGATTTTATACTATGACGAAAGTAGATTTATAAATAATCAGACTGTGAGGGTGTCTGGAAAGGGGTTGTTACCGTCCTAAGTGTCCACCAATAGACAAGGCGGTTTCTAATATGATTGTAAGTTAAAATATATGAAAACTAAGTTTTATACTATCACAAATTTGAAACACAATTTTACTCACCTTTACTACCTGTTACCTGCCAAAGCCACCGCGGCCCAGGTTGTATAGGCTGGGTTTGCTTATACCTGTATAGGGGACATATATAGAAGAATTTTCAGCTTTTATAATATAACGAAGGTCTGGGCGTCGCGGGCTCTCACTCTAATAGAACAACTGTCAAATTTCACCGACAAGATTTTATAACGTTGCAGAAGACGTTTTTCCGTTTCCATGGTTACACAAAATGGAGATAGTTCAGGAATGTAAATAACCACACTTGTATTTTTTTATACTGTTCATGTGCCGTCGAAGAGGTAAAAACCCCATGCAACAAGTCTCGGCACTTTTTCGTTTCGTGCAAGCTGAACTTGGCTACATCCGTAAAATAAGACCACAGGAAATCTAATCCTAAATCATACAATATCTGACTGAAATAAACCCAGCTTTTTTGTATCTGTCATGATGAAAATTAACGCACCCATAGCCCCATGCATTATGTTAACGTCTCGGACTTGTTTGATATCGGATTGACGACACGCCCAAACCGTAAAATTATACCCATCCCTTTGATTTAGTACTGTTGTTAACTTTCTGTGAACAGCTCATCTGTACAGCGAGTTCTATTTTTACCCAAAATCCAAACTGTCGAAGCTATTTTATTGATAAAAAAAATAATCAGAACGTCATGGTGAAAATCCAATAATTTCACGGTGTTACGTTAGGAAAATGGCTGCATTTGTAAATCCAAGAAATATGAAGACAATCGTTTTTCTCGAATAGAAGATATTTCGGAAATTAGAAATTTCATATTTTCACCATCAAGTCTCTTTTTTAACGAAAACGTTTTCAGGCGCACGGACAAGTTTTACAAATACCAAGTTCGGAAAGTTCACGATTTCTATTTTGCCATTTCATCTACGAACAAAAAGAATCTGTACAAGCTCCCGAAAAAACGAATTTTTGGTTCCGGAAAAGTCTTGGATTTTGAAGTATCTAATTTTATAACATCGTCGAATGTTTCCGTAACTTCGATTTGAAATTTCAACAATACATAGTCATGCCAGACAATTCTGCAATGACGATTCGATAGCCCGTACGAAGACCGAAGAGTCATAATTTCGATTATTCGTATTACGTACGGCTGCCTTATGAACAAGGCGAAAGTCAATCGAAACACCTGACGCAGGTGTTAAAATACCAGGACACGTAATTCGTTGAAGGAGACAATTACGGCTCGAATGGTGCCCATTCTATTTTTGATGATGCGTAGAATAGTTTTTACAAACGTCACCCAAGCTGCAGAGTATAATTTAAGCGCGTATGTTGCATTCATTCTGACCATGGCATTTATTACAGGATGTGACTCACGTATGATACTCTATGACAATCTAGTTTCAGCTCTAAGATACTTGAATTCTTCATTTTTATCTATATCTTCCAATTTTAACCGTTAACAAACTATACATTTTTCGAATTTTTATACACCGAGTGTCCTGATTTTTTCAAGAAAAGGAGTAGAGAATTACAGATTGGACAACGATTCAGTTCAGTTCTCAATTCCATAAAAACAGTTCTACATTACGTTTCCTAAAACAATTAGAAACCAATTCTATATCTGTGAATCGACGATCAATGTCTCCGATAATATTTGTAACAGCAATCAATTGACAGGAAATACTGTTTCAAATATAAATGGCTTCGAAATATCAAGTAATTTTCTAATTTTTTGCCAGAATATTGTGTCACTGGTATTCAATGCGCTTACAAATAAAAAAAATTTTTTTTCAAGTCTAGCATAGCGGTTAGAACAGCAAAATCTTCAGTTTATACGATCGGAACTGTTTCACGTTCTCTCACTTATTTCTTTTTAAACAATCCAGTCAATCGTTTAATTCATCCATTTTAAAGACATCCAATATTTCCACTCCTTGGATATCGTCTTTGACACAACATCTGGATGGTCTTTTTCTCTTTAGATGTAATCCAAATTGGCTAATTTTAAAAGTCACAGGAAAGCATGACTCGAAAACAATTTTGAATTATATTCCCATTGGCTTTTTATTTACTGACGCGCCTATCTCTGCATCCAATAAGCGTGGCCACCTACTATAATTGACGTTATAGACAAACGTGCTCGCAGTATATAAAACGGAACGGACCTCGTTTATGTAATTCCTCTTGGCCACCCACGCACTGAATTTCCACCGTACTTATAGATTAAGACAAATCCTGCAAAGTAGATCCAAACCTGATATGAACTCCAATTTAACAAAACTTAATGTCCGGAGAATTTGGAAGTACGTGATTTCGATTCTAAAGTCTAAGCTATAAATATTATAAACGCAAACGTAAAAATACTAAGGAATGCTCCGAGTATTTATCGTAAGAAGAACATTTCCGAATATTGTAAAAAAGTTAATTGTATTAAGTCAAAGACGATATTTTCTTCACACTAAGAGAAATTTCATTTATTACAGTTACTGGAAAATTTTAGTAAAACAGATATCATTGTAATAATGATTTGAGTATTGTTGGAATGACAAGACAATCTGGTACAAGTAACTGTTCAGTGTGATTATAAATGTCAATGCTACCTTTTCTGAATATTGCAATACTGAATCTGTTTAGTTGCACCAGCACCAAATCATCACTATAGTTAAAATAAAATATGATACAGTGGTCATAATTAAATGGAACAGTAACACATACTAAAGTTTTTAATTACAGATTATTATTTTGAACGCGGAAGTTACATATTTTTCGATCATGGTAACGAAATGAAAACAATTAAACATTGTCAAGTAAGCACAAGGGGATTTTTTGTTATTTAAATTTATGTTGCCGGAATACGTAGTATTTTGCATCCGCCCCACATTTGATTATGACGTGTGGCTCTCAAAGTTCAACTCATCGCCAGGGACATAGGTATACATATGGGGCATTCCAAGACATCTCGATCAAGATTCTAAGTCGACATCTCATTGTCAGATTCGCTTTATAAATTTTTGTATGAAAGTACTTGACGAAAAACGCAATCGCATTTTTTTCAAAATTTTTTTCGACCTAGCGTATCTGAAGTACGATTTAAAAACTGGAAAACAAAACCATTGTTTGAAATCTGAAAAAATTCGGAAAAATCTTACATAATATAACTAAATTTTTGAAACCTATGAGAAGATGGAGATTTCATAACTTCGAAAGGTAAATAAAAAAAATTAAAAAAAAAAAAAACATCATTATCATTGGATTTCATTTTTGGCAGAAAAATGTATATTCAGAAAAATATTATAATGAGCTTTTATGTTCATTCTTATGTTGAAAATGCAATCGAATAATAATATATATTTTTTGTTAATCATTTTATTTATCATTTCAAGTTATGAAATCCCCTCTTAAAAATTCTTTAAAAAATTTTGATCGCGTTTTTGTCGCGTACTTTCAGAAAAAAAAAAAAATGATAAAACTAAATTGATACATCGACTTAGAATCTTGATCTTGAGTTGTTACGGAATGCCCCATATATGTATAGCACATGCTTAATAATTTCGTGAGAATCTGATGAATCAATAAACTGTAGCAAGTTTTTGCCGGTTATAATTACGATCTGGCAAGTTTGGATTTTGTAGAAGGAAATCGTAGGTACGGACGACACGACGAGTCCGACGCTTCTGCTTCACGCATCGACCAAATCGTCGGCACGCATCTAATTGTAAATTTTCACCCACACTCCCTTCACTCTACGGATGCACTCGACACTTTGCACCAGACGAGCGACGGCTTATTGTTAGCTCGCGGTACGCTCGAGCTTGGAATTATGAAGCATCATCACGTGCGGAATGAGCTGCGGTCGCCTCTAATTGCAAGCCGTCGTGTCGACGTTCGCAAAAAACGAAACCGACCCACCCTGACTTTCTTGGCTCGATTTGAGAGTCGAGAAATTACGAAAACGCATTCGGCAATACACTGAGCGAAATTTCATTTGTTACAGTAACTGGAAAAATTTAATAAAACAGGTATCGTTAAAATAACTGTTCGAATATTGTTGGAATTACGAAAAACGACTTACACCTAACCATTTTGCGCTATTGTCGATCCTTTTTTGGTAATTCCTACGCAAAATCAGTTTTTGAGGTTTACTCTACTTTTTTAGTTAAATAAGGCGTCAATGTCAATTTATTCTTGCACAATCGTTAAATTTTCGCAACAGTTACGAGAAAATATAGCAACAGTGATCGTAATGAGAAAGAATAGTAACGAATACTAGACTTTCCGGTAACAGCTCGAAAACTAATTTTCATATTGTACCTAGAACTATATTTTTCGATTGTGGTAAAAAATGAAAATAGTTAAGGACTGAGCGGTAACCGGAACTAAAAATTTCTCTCAGTGTAAAAAGGAAACATCAACGATTCTTCTAAAATCACTTTTCATCTCGATGGGAATAAACGAGAAAATTACGGATCACCGTTCGACATCTCGGATTTATAAACACTGTTTCCAAACATTTGTTTGCTTCATTTTTCGAGTTTTTTTCTTCTACTCCTGATTTCTTCACCCCGTTTTTAACAGCACGCTAATAGCTGTTAAAAAATTCAGCAAATTCAAATGATTTTACCGGTTAAGAAATCATCATTTTTCAACTTGAGATGTACGAAATCATTCCAGCAAACGTTATAGAGAATAATTTCTAAATACTGTGTCAAAGTCCTTTTAACAAATATTGAAACATTGGATACGTTTCTTCGGAGTTACGAAGAATGAACTTCGTTACTGTTATGAGATCGGAGTAATTAATTCATCTCGCAGAAAAATCTATAAAACTTCTGCTAATTTTTGTTTTTGAACGGCTTTTTGAATTTCGGACGTATACCGTATACGTCGAATTAGTTTGAGTCGTGCAATTTGATCGAAGCCACGCTTTCCCATCGAATAATCGGCCTGTTGTATTTTTAACATTTAATCGCAAGCCTGCATCCGATGCGCCATCCTCGTGTAGGTTAAATTATAAGTATCTAACGACAAACTTGATTGCATCAGATTATCTAGATTCTTATCGATAGATTTTTTCGCTATTCTATTGCCCTAGGGACCTGAGTCTATAATTTAGCGATGGTTGAACTAACGACGTTGTTTTATCAATTTTATCTTCTTTCTTTTTCCCCTCTCTTCTCTCGCACTGTAAATTATAACCACAATTTACCTGCGCCCAGGTCTTCGCAACTACGTCACGGGTTCATTAAGCGAACTGCCGCGCGAAGTAAAAAGATAAATGTTTTTACATCCATCTCAACTTATTTCCGAATAGACTCACGATTTTTCCTATCATCGTATATCAACTACGCAATTAATTCTTACTACGAATCATTTCAGATTTGTTGTGGCCTTACAATATTTCAAGAGTGAATATGAAACTTCGGTTATTCTTCATCTTATTGCGAATAATGAGTATTCCGTATTTTTTTTTTTTTCTTTTTTTAAACGATAAGCCTAGATGGTTCCGTTTTTGTACTCACACCCATGTGCACAATTTTCACACGATTTTCTTGCATTTAGACTTATACTGATACGCGATAAATTCGACGAATTGTCGAATAAAAAAATTCATTACATACTATAAAGTGACAATTATCTGGAATGCAGACTAACGAAAATCTGAAGAAAATAATTCGCTGCAGAGAATTAATTTTCTGTATGTTTAAGGGCAAAATTCGAGTCCGTACGAAGCGGAGAAAAGAATTTAAAAAGAGAGAAGGACGTTAAATTAAATTTAAAAAAAAAAATGGCACTTATAGCCTTTTTTTATTCCTCTCTCCAATTATTACCCCATCTACGAGAGTCGAAAATCGAACGTCAAGACACTTTGCGAATTGTAGTGAAGTCGGAGCAATCTCCGGTGAAGCTACGACGTGTTGACAGTATAAAATGGACATTTATTAAACGAGTAAATAACGATAGAAAGATACGCCCTACGTAATCCGTTATGCATGTGGCAAAAGAGCCTCGAGGGTTTTGAGGATGAATGATGGAGGATATATACGGTAAGCAGATTAACTCAGAGGCCCGAGAGGCTGGACGATTAAATCCGTGGTTAAATGGAAATCCCGACTTAGGGCAAACGTCGACATTGTAAATAACGACCGGAATTATCTTCCGTGACATGGACTGCGAAATCATATCGTGGTTAATGATACGATGACGCGACTTTATAATTACGATGTGAAATAGAGGATGTGGTTAAAACGGATGTAGGATAAATTTTGACTTCCACAACTTACGCATCAACAATAGACTTCTTATCAAATCGTGGTTGCAAATCGGAAATGACGCGGAAATCTGCAAACCGCAATTCCGACAACAAGTTCAAGTTCATCTTCTTTCTGTTCCAATATGTGCATACTAGGGTGGTACAGAAAAAATGATTAACGATTTTTCACCGTAGCACCCCCCAAAAAGTTTGTCTAGGTTAATAGAAAGATTCTGTGAAAAAATTGAGCGTTCTACTTTATTTGGAAAATCGCGGTCATTTGATTTTTGACATTTTTTGGAATTTTCGAAAAAACACGTCGCAGCACTTCAATTATTATTTCTTTCCTGACATTTATATTCAGCCCAAAGATCACGATCCGTAACAAAACGATACATCAATCAGTAATCTTATTCTATCCTAAATTAACAGTTCATGTTAAACAATAACTATTTTATAAGATTGAATTAATATAATGAAAAAATCGTGCGTAGACTTAATATTACAAATGTCGGTGTTCGTAGCGATGTAAATTGATATATTATGACCGTTGTGAGCAACAAAAAAAAATTTTTATCCACAATTCTCCGTGAATTTGAAAAAATTTATAAAAGTGAAAAATCAACCGAGCGCGATTTTCCACGTAACGTGGAATGCTCTTCTTTGCTAGAACTTGTCTTTTAACCTAAACAAACTTTTTGGGAAGTCCCATGGTGGAAAACGGCTAATTATTGTTTTCCGAAACACTCTAATGCTCAAATAGTACTGCGATTCTTCCTGCAACCGGTAATAACGCGTCTCAAATGCGCAAGTTGAGCCAGTTTTAGAACATACAGGTACACGCAGGCAGTATAAAACTCTATTTTCCGCAACGTAAGCTCAGTCCGGGATATTTTTAGAGCAATGCGTTTCGTGTCAGGCTTCATCCTCGCCACTAGTTCACGGCACGTTGCATCGCGGCTTCGGTAGCTTTAAAGCCGCGTGTGTGGATGATGAATCGTGAGGGATGACAAGCTTCGCTTCTGCTTAGAATATTCAAAACTAAACATTGTTTAGGCAGCGGTTGGCTGGCTACTTGCGGCTGTAATCTTCGCGTAGATCGTGTGCACCGATTTATTACAACAGCATTGGAATTTTCCAGACTGAGAGAAATTTTTAGTTCCGGTTACCGCTCGGTCCTTAACTATTTTCATTTTTTACCATAATAGACTTTCAACCAATTCGAAGCGATTTGAAACGAAACATGTCTGAGCTTTTTATCTTCGATATAAGTTTTTTTCTATTTTTTTTTATTCTTACAAATTCTAATTACTACATGAGCTTCGGAATATGATAATTTAATAAATACTCAACGTACGACTATCTGGTAATAAAATCAATAAAAACCATGGATTTATGACTCACCGACCTCCTCAAACAAGTCACGAGTTCCTGCGTGCGTGCTTATTTTTCTTTCTACACAGGGTGTGCCATCGGCTATCTAAAGACATCACTCAAAGTCAGATCAGCTATCTCGTCGAGTTTTCCTACAGGGGTCGTCATCGCAAGGCACGATATATTTATCTGAAATATATTTTTTTTTCACCTGTTGCATTTTTGTGCACCTTTTTACTCCTCGCTTATTTTCTTTCGTACAACAGTAAGCATTGAACGCTTCGCAGGTGTGTCACTAAAACACTGCGAACAAAGGATCCCTTATCTCACTTCTTCATCTTCGCCTTATTACCTTGCACAATCTTCAGCACGTGATCGCGCATTGCGCTTTGTCAAAGCGCACCTACCTTATCATCTGAGTGATCGGAATACCGACGATTTTCTCGTTCGATAATTACTCACACACTTATCTGATTTACTACAATACCCGGTATTTCACTGCTTTACCTACTTCCTGATACGAGGCGCGGTAACGACGCTTTATTTTCTGGGATTCACCGCATTTAATGACTATCTGCACAAGAGATACTAATTTTTGAACGGGATACATGGTCGACATGCAGTTTGCTCGAGTTAAATTCTTTCGCTCATTTCAAATTTCGTTTAAATAAAAATTCCCAGCTTTTTTTCTACATACATGTATTTTTTTAGGAATTGAAATTGTAGCTTTTATTCTTCTCGCATCAAGGCGATGATGAAATGAAAAAACAGGAGAAAAAATGTGTTCACGATCGCAGTGATTGGAAAAATGAGAAGAGGTTTCGGTTGGTTAATGAGCAAAATTACGATTTATAATTCGGCCATAGTAATCGACTGTATAAATCTTTACAATGGTCGGGAATTAGCCGATTTTTCAAATTCCCATCGATACTGTATCAACTTGTAGGTATTCGTTTTTATTCCCACAAATACAGAACAAATGTCAGTTTAAGTTGAAATTTTCAGTCGTTTGGAACAGAATTTTGTCATATATAAGAAATCTTTTCATCATTTTGCAGAATTTTATGAACCTCGTTTACGCAACCACCTAGTATCTAAATCCTTTTATTTTTGTACAAATACTTGTTTGATTTGTTATAAAATTCGGTTTCCGCTTATATATTCAGTTATAGTTTTGTAATCACCGACAGACTAAGGCAATCTAGATATACCTAAGTAGATTTAACATTTTTGAAAGCGATTCAAGCAGGAACGTTATACATAAGAGTGTGGTGAAAAAGAAAAAACAACCCTCGACAATTACTCGGGCAGCTACGTATGCGCTTCTCGTCTCACGCCTTTACGCGTTATTCAATGCCTGCAGGAAGAGTCAAACGATAAATCAGAGGGTCCAAGTCCTCCGTAGCATTTTGAGTTACAAAAGGACGGTAATCGACGGGCAAGTCGTACGCGGTAGTCTTACTAATTATACGCGTAAGCCTGAGCTTTAACAAAATAAGCTGTTTCGCTTAATGATACACCTGGTTAAATTTACGAAATCGTTTGATAATAATTATGTACCTGTCGTAATTACGCGCTCTTCAAACCGTTTCGTATACGCACAATGTCTACGTTTATGGTTATGGGTGTAGAATGTGGGAAAATAATGAAGAACATTATGAAAAAATTAAGAGTGAACACACAGACGGTATACTTGTGTAAATTTTTTCGTTTAAAAATGAATGGACGATACCGTATTATTTAAAATTAGGAAAAGAGGTAAGCCCGTTTGAACAATCTCCAGCAATGTTAATTGCTCCAATGATGGTGGAAACGAATAAAACAACAGCTACTGTTATTTATGAAAACGATTCTGAGCAGATTCGAATAATACACGCTCACATGTCAACAATTTAAAAAAAGGTTTATAATAATCAAAACGTTCAAAATGATTATACTCTACTATTTTCGATCCGATTCTATCACTTCTGAGCTTATTTTGTTCACCATGGACATAAATATATTTGTGCAAATACGGTATAATAAATATTCCTCAACAATTGCATTTGCGTTAGAATCTGATAAGAAACATCGCATGAAAAAAACCAGAGTTTAATCATTTAGCTTGTCCTAAATATGAAAATTCTCATCAAATCATTAATATCTTAGCTTGTGTTATTCGAATTTTTTCAGTTTCGTTTTTCTACCATAGATAGAAGTATTATTTCATTCAGGCTGCACCATAAATGGCGCAAATAATACTGGTGGAGGATTTTTAATAGTACATTACGTAACAAGGGAATAAAGTCAAAGATTATTCCCGCGGATGGGCTTATTAGGCAAATGCGGGAAATGTGATATAAAGTGCTACTTTTTTCCCTGAGATGAGGGAAAAAAATTATGAAGGAATAGTGTGCCACTTTCGTCCCGTTTTTTTAGGTAAAAAAAGTTGACATTATGGTTGGGTCGGGAATAAAGTATTCTTTTCTTCCCTGTCTAATTTTTAACTCAAACCGTCAGCCGATTCGACCTTTAAACGTGAAGATTAAACGTAACCGGATCAATTTTTCACGTGTATTTCCAATTCGTTCAACTTCCAAGAGAATGAGAGTAAATTAGCCCTGTTCCTGCGACGTGCCCGGGGGGAAGAATCACTTCAGCTTGTGAGTGCAGCAAGGCGTGGTACTGTTGAATAGCTGTAGGCGAATTATCCTTGATTCGCGAATGCCTCGCGTGGGTTCTGCGTTTACGTGTGTTTTGCATTTACATACGTATCCGTCCGATCCCGCAGCTTACCGGCAGGCACGCAATTTCGAAATAAAGTATAAAGTATATGCCTTTATTTTATCCGCACCTTTACTTTTATGCACCTCCTTTGATATGCGGCCTGTTGCCAAAGATGTGGTTTAATCCTTACGGATATATAGGGTTTTATGAACGTAGGTTTGAGCCAATCTCTGTTGTATACCGAGGTAATTATACACACGAGATTGCAGGAGCGTTTCGCGTCGGTGTCTTGTTTGCTATCTGTATTACACAGGGCGAGTGATAAACACTGGTATTTTCTTCCTCGCCAAGCTGATTTGCAAATTTCGTGTATAGCAAGAGACGAACGGAGGGTGCTTATTTCTCGGCGTAAATCAACACCCGGACAAAAATCGGTGGAAAAAAAAAGAAGGAAACTAAAGTGATGCAGAGAAACGCGATCTTGTTTCTTGACATGTACAAGAAACCGAGAAGAACAACGATCCCAGTATATTTTCTTAAGAAGATAAATTATCAGCATTGTGATTAAAATTCGCAAATTATTTACGTCAAGTGTTGATTTGCATTCAATGAAATGTGATCGATCTCTGTATGGAAAGTGTTACGTCGGTTGAAAATATAAGAAAGGAGTTAAATATTTCACTTTCATTCTTTTTCTAAATCAAGGATAAGTTTCGAAAAACAATTTTTACAAGAAAGCTATAATACATGCTTAGTACCTACACTCGGAATAATATTCCGTTGAATATTGCTTCATAATCTTATGAATACGGTTATACGGATTTTCGATATCAAGAATTTCATGTTCTTCTTTCCTGCTCCGTTATTTTCATTCTTCAATCTCGTATTTTTGTGCAGATTCATTCGAGAAATCTTTGTTAGGTTTCCGTCCCTGCGATAAGAGAAACTCGATAGTGTCGTTGAATGAGATGTAGCACCTGCTAAAATGACAGAAAAAATTTATTTGCTAGATACATATCAATAAGGGTTTAATGGACTTGACGTCATTCAAAAAGAAATTAATTACAAAATCGTAAATAGAAGACGACTTTTTCTAATTGTTAGAATTTAAGTGATCTTGTCGATAAAAAAAAGTTTTAAATACGAAAAATCCAACCCGTGAAAACTTTTCAAGTATCAATGTTTATAATAATATGTATTGTAAAAATTGGAGTAGGGCAATATCTTTTTCTCTCTGTTGATATCCTTCGCGATTTCAATGCAAATTTCATCGCGTCATTACGAGTGGCGAAAAATGACTCAAAATCAAATTTTGGCACTTATAGTTCTTTTTGACAAAGTCCAAAAAATTTCGAGATTGTCTTTTCATGGATACAAATTCAGTAGAATTACTGTCCTGTTAAACGATGATTGATTTTTTTTTTTTTTTTTGTACCGACATCTTATACGACAGCATTATTTTTACAATTCGTAGTATAAACCTATTGGATATCAATAATTGACAATTTCCTTGTAGTTGGACATAATTCGCTATTACTGATGTAAAATTTTTTGTATCTTTCGACACCCAACTGATCGATGAAATCGTTTTTGGACAACAAAAGACCGTAAGCGAGGTGAAAATAAACCACCGTTGATTATTCACCTTCTTCCTCCAGAGATTGAACTCTGTCCGCGGCTTTCCGGGTGGCTCGTTGCTTCGCAAGTCGATTCCCAATCGAAATAACGTGCAAGTCTCGTCATATCCGGTAGCGTCACGATTAATTCCATGTTCAGGCATCGCTAATGAACATAAAAAACTTTTCTCGGCTGTTAACAATCTCCTGTTTCGAGTCCGTAAAAATATCCTCGAAAGTCGTTGAGCGACCAATCGATAGTCCAACCACTCCGAAAATTGTGCCGCACACCAGGCAGCTTATTTCCACCAATCATTCTTCCCTCCGATCCCACGGTCGATGCAAAATCCGCAGAACCCGGGCGGTAAAGTTGCGGCAATGGCGGCGGCACATCAGGGTCTGCCGGAAGTCGGTCAGACAAGTTCGAGGATCTTGATGATCCCCTGAGAATTGGCCGCCACGACAACATTTGACATCTGCCGCCAGCATACGGCCGAGACAAACTCATTGGTCTCCTCCTCCTTGCGTTCCTGAAGTTCAAGGACACTCCTGGCTGCGTCAAACTTGTAGGAGAAGAGTTGCCGCGATAGTCCCTTGTAGTAAACATAGAGTGCGTTGTTCTCCGATCCACATGCGACGTAATCGCCATCTGTCGCCAAACCGACAAAGTTCTTCTCATTAACGTGCCCTACCAAAGATCTGAGGCAGTGAGGACTGTTTACGTTCCACATCTTGAGCTGCGAGTCGGTACTTGCCGAAACGATGTTCTCGCCGTTAATGAACTTGACGTAGGACACTGCCTTCCGGTGACCCTTGAACACGCAGAGCGGCTCCTTCATGTTTCTGAGGTCGTAATAGTGCACGCAGTGGTCCGCGGAGCCGAAGGCCAGGTGGCAGGAGCTTCGGGGGTTAAACTTTACGCAGCAGATGTTCGCCTTAGCTTCCAGAGAGGCGACAGAGTGGTCAACGTTAAGGGACCAGAGCTTTACGCGGGCGTCGTCAGAGCCAGAAGCTATCAGCCGTGTGTCAACGTCGTTGAAGTCTACGGACCAGCACCGCTTCTCGTGCTCCTGAAAGGCCTTGGTACGTTGACCAGTCTCGGCATCCCAGACGGTAACGGTACCCTCGTAGTCAGACGAAGCGAGCAACGCCTTGTGGTACGAGTTCCACGATATGCAGGATATCTTAGAGCTGGATACCATCTCGACGCAGGGATAGTGGATGTCGACCGCGTCACGAATCACGGCACCGTAGTCGAAGACCTTTATCCGCTTCGTGACCCCGGCTATCGCGAAGAAGTCGCTGTCCTTGTCGAACTCAATGCTCGAGACGATGGTCGAGCTGTTGAATATATCCGAGGAGTAGTTGAGCGTAGCGAGTTGACGCAGAGCGCTGTATCTTGAGAACTTTACCAGGTTTTCCCTGAAGACGTTCAGCCCTGAAGAGGATCCCTGGTTCGCTGCGGCCGCCGCTCTATCCCTTCCAAAGTGGAGCTCCTTCGCCTGTGAGTCGAAGTAGCACTTAACGAAGTCGTCGAAGTGCGCGTGCATCCGCTTCCTCCTCAGCGCGAGAACCGAGCCAGTCGGAGTTCGCGCTGCAACGGTAGGAAAAGCCTCGTCCCCACCGTCACTCTGCATCGCGGAGTCTATCATCCCCAACAGGCTGATCATCTCTTTTTTAATCGCCGAGACCTGAGCGGTGTCCGTTTCGCTGGATGCGTTAAGGTCCTCGACGCGAGGACATCGGCTCTGAATGTCCCTGAGAATCTTCTCGACCTCGGCCATGTCACGCTTGATCAAAGCGACCTCCTTCGTCAGCTGGTTACGCTGTTCCTCCTTTCGACGGAGAAGATGTTTGAGAAATTCGTGGAGAAGCTTGTTCTGCGAGGCGCAAGACTCCGCCTCAAGGAGCAGTTTCTTCTGCGTAAGGACCTCCAACATCACGTTCACGTCGGAGAGGCTAAGGTGAGCGCTTTCAGACGCAACAAAGTCGCGCAGACCATCGTTCGACGGAATAAAAGACGAGGATCCCACCTCGTCGCCGTTTATCCACGAGTCCCCGCGGCCTCGTCTCAACTCCGCGACTCCTCGTAACCGCGTTTTGTACTTGGCGATGAGCTCGTTGAGCAGGAAATTGGGAAAAATGTCCTGCTGGCCGAGGGCGAAGGTGCATTTCGGGCACCTCGAGCTCACTTCCAGCGATCGCACTATGCAGCGGTAGCAAAATGTGTGTCCGCACCGCGTTATGTGCGCCTCGTTTATCACCTCGAAGCATATCGGGCAGAGGTAGTCGCTGCTCTTGTCCTCCAGGGTGCCACCGATTCCCTGCATGACGCTAGACGCGTTGAGGGGCCGTTTCAGGGTCGCCCGGGCCCCGCTTCGGGCCCCCGACAAGTTGGGACCCTCCTCGGCCGCCATTGCGCTTTTTTTTTTCTTTGTTTCTTGGCTCAGCTTTTTGTTATCTGAAATGTTTAAAGAGAGATTTTCTGTTCAGAGAGAGGAGAAGAGAGAGACAGACTTGGGGTTAAACTTTTGGGCGTATTTGCTCAATGCGGGGTCACATTTGTATTTTAATAACTTCCCGTGAGCATTTCAACGACGCAGAAGACGACGACGACGACGTCACGACGTAGTTAATTCGGCTTATAAAAATATACTACATACTCCGTACGGAATTTAAATTGGGACCTTTCCACCGACGCGTTAGTTTATGCATTTATGTCTGTTTACCTTTCCCTCTCGGATAAGATCTTCAAATGGATGACTGCATGGGGCAATCAGACTTCAGTCTGCAGCTCTCGGCGGTTTACCTTATCACTCCGGATGGACTTGTGCCCACAATTTTTCTGAAACAGAGAAATATAAGCGCCCGATTAAGTCGAGGATGTATAATTCATTGCGCGGGGAGAGAGATTAGTCGTCGTAGATGAAAAGATCTGTGCGCCGATTGGACGCAAATGATAATTATTCTTCACATGTTCGAAAGTCATAAACGTTAGATATTCTTTTAGGTTTAGGTTTTAAAAATTTTCAAAGTTATTTACTGAATTCATTGTTACTATCATAAACGACGTTTGGTTGGCCAGAAATCGGTACGTTTTATTCATTGAATTACGAGATAGTCAAAGAATGAGTATTTATGAAATTGTTATATTCGTAAACTAAGGAGAGCTCTTTAAAATTGAAAAATAAAAATAGAAAGTACTGGAATTATAGACAAAAGCTTAGTTTTCATAATTCGTTTCAAATCGCTTAAAAGTTGTTAAAAGTCCGTTAGATTAATTCGTTCGATTTCATCCTACAATAGCTCGTTTTCTTCGGAAAACTATTTTCAATCAATTCATTGAAAACACTGTACCGATATTGATCATGATCGATAAACGACAACATTAAATTAAGTATCGAAAAAGAATATGTTGCATTGAATTTGTAAAATGCATAGACTCCTGAATAAAACAAACCGTCGTAGGGTGAAATGGAATTGATCGATTAAATTTTTAACTATTTTGAAAGTAATTTGAAATAAAATATCGATATATAAATTTTATTTATCATTCCATTACTTCGTATTTTCGTATTTGTCAAGAGATCTTCACAGCTCACGAATATACTGATTCGACAAATTTTCAATTTACGACTATCTCGTTATGAAATCAATGAAAGGTTCGATTTTCTGCCAACGGACCTCTTAAGAAGTCTGCATGAAAAATTTAATCCGTAACAAAAAAAAAAAAAAAACATGGAAGACATCCAGCACTTGGGTCTGATTTTTAAACACCCTGCAGATTACATGGGTTGAAGTTTTATGACTCGGACTTTGATTTGACAGGCTCTCCGAATTCCCACGGCTCTACGGCTATGCATTTCTTGTTTTTGCCGCACACTTAAGGTAACCTCGAGATACGAGTATACAACGTACCAGCTACATATACGATGTAGGCATGTATAAAGGTAGCGTAATTATAGGTGCAAAAAAATTACTTTACATGCAATGAAGACGCGAAGTAAATATACGCTCAATCTTGGCATCTCGTTACAGCTATAAGCGATTTTTCAAGACGTTCCACTGCTGGTGAAGTTATTACTAAAACGAGACCACCCTCGAAGCGATATTCTTACCATTAAAATGATTCATTTTAAAAGAGTGATAAAAAAAAAAAAGCAGGAAGGAATTTTTTGCCCATTTCGGAATTTCGCAGAATAATTGTACAATCATCCTGCGAAACTTAAAAATGAATCACACGACGAATTGTGATATTTATAAGAAGTAGAACAGTAATTTAATTTTTTATCATGAAAAATTCGCGTTCTTTCGCATGAAATTTTAAATGCCTGCTAAATAAACTTCACCTTAACAATTTCACTGAGTAAAATTGGAAATCGTGCTGCAATAATGTAGAATGAAACAATAAAAAAATGCGACAAACATTACGGAAATACGGAAATAATTTCATCGTAATCGCAACCTCTTATCCATCCTGCGGATGCGAGTATAACGATAATTGTAAGACAGCACGCGAGAAATGTTACGAAACGAAATATGCACGGATCGAAGATCGCGACAGCATAGAATCTGTCCGTAAACAAAGAAGCCACAAGCCGCGATTAAATTCGCAAGAAACGTAGGTATCTACATACGTGAACACAATCGGATATATACATATATGTATAAAAATTGCGGAAAAATTTAATCCCCCGTAATTTCCCGTTCACGCAACTACTGTAAATTTATACGTTTGAAGTTGCGTCGTACCTTGTAGATGAGGAAGATTGGCGGAAGGTTTTGCAGGATGCCGACAAACCGGAAGGAAGAAGCGAGTAGGAAACGTGAGCAACGGCATTCCACGATACGGGACATTCGGGGGAAACGAAAGACGGCGCAAATTTTCCGCCAGCGATCGCGACGATTTTCCTCCTTGCGATTCTTTTCGTCTTGATTTTTCCGCACCCGCAGGCAAACGGCGCGATAGACACCACGTGGTGCATCATGGTAGATGCGCAAAACTCTTCACCGAATGTTACTCCTGGAGCTAGTCGAGTGTCGTCTGGAATTACATCTACCTAGGTATGCGTATTAGCAGAAACCCGGAGAAAACTAGGGCGCAAACTCGGGACACACCCGATCACTACGAGCAGGCCTTTCACCCGACAATCGATAACCCGGAAATTTTCCCAGCTTCAATTCTGACCTGGACACGGTGAGCGTCGTGCTGCGTAAAGTTTGACAGAAATTTGTAACGAAAATTGGGGGTAAAACAGAAAGTTCTCAGCATGTTCGTAGATGGAAAAAACGAAACCTGGAAATCTTGGCTGATCCCTTCAGCGAGATATTCAATTTTTTATGAATTTTTCTATTATTTTGGATATATCAAGTATAACGCAGATGTTCAGAAGAGCATCGGGTGTTACAAATCTCGACAATTTACTGAGCGTAATAACTTTAAGCCCGTTACAACGTCACGCTTCTAACTGCATGGCAGGTACAACGTTGACGATAAGAAGGATAACACAGGTCTGCGTTTTTGTTCTTTCTGAAAGTTCTTTTACTGGAGACTTAATATTCCTGAATGTAATATAAAACGACTTTCGTATGATATGCACCACGTCACATTCAGCAGATTTAACTGAAACTGTGTTTAATTGGAAAATAGATGCAAACTACAAGTTGAATGAAATAAAACTATATCTAAAGGTTTAATTACACTGCTCAGCAGTGTTTTTGTTGCGGGAAGTTGGCGCAGTTTTTCGAAATTGGCTCTAGTTACTTATTTTATCGACATTTTCATACATGACTTAAGAAAGCAATATTAAGATGAAAAATTCTACTTTTTATTTAATGTCTAAAGTTTATCAAAGAATATTACCTACGTAGCTCATCAGAGAAGATTTTTTTTTTTTTTGCCCTGATTTTTTTCTGCGCATCTTGGTCTTCGAGAAGGTAGAATTTATAAATAAAATCAGGATTATATTAGACACCACCCCCACCCCCTTACGATACCTAAACAACATAAAAACTAGCGCGAATCTAATATAAAGTGAACTTTCAGATTCATATTTCGCGCCAAGTTTTTACAGTTGCTTGACATTTCTTGTGCAATATTTGTATAATTAGAATCTCTCAAGTTACCGAAGAATTTAGAAACAACAGTTTTGAAGCAATTCCAGGCATTTTTTATCTTCATACTAACGAAAAGTAAACATGAATTTACCAAATTACTCCTTTGAAACTGATAAAAATATTTATTTCGGTAGAATTATTCTGAGAAAAGTATCTCTCCGTGTATATATAATAAATAACAAAACACGACGATGTGATACGTAAAAACTGAGTTGATATTCTGAATCAGCAGACTAAAATCTACCGGGACAATCTCTTGAAACTTGAAAATCAACCGCGCATGCGCCAAATAATTAAATCTCATTGGTCGGCGAAATCTTCCCGCAGCGATATTCTTGTCTGCGATGCAGGCGAGCCAACGTACGCAAAATGTCTACGTGTGAATTTTCAAAGAGCATTAGCATTAAATTCCGACCGTTCTTTGAAGAATCAACTTTCCGACCCGATAACAAATGCTTCCCAAACCTTTCCGAGTCACCATCTCAATTATTTGATATTCTAACCTCGAAAATTCGTATCAACTACGTCGCCGGCAGAAACAGTTTGACAGCTGAAACTCGGGTTGGCAGGCTGCGCGAACAGCCGATAAGACTCGCGCATGCGCGGTTGAATTAAAACTTTCAAGAGATTGTCCCGGTATACATCTTGTATCGCGTACAAATATCCAGAAAACTTTTTTATCGCCGACCCCGTGTAATCATAACGGAACAAGGCAGTAACGGTGACCAAGATTAAACGTAGTGTGAAATCGGGGACATAACCGGAGTGTCGAATCATTGTCAAATGATTGGTTCTGCCCAATTGACCCCCATCCGATGCTTACGGTTCGGTGCAATGGGGTGTAATTACCGGCGAGGGTTGCTTTCGCGGGTGATACGGGAAACCGATCGACCCCAAAGTCACACCGTAGAAGCTAAAACGATCATTGTTATTATCTTTTGTGCCGGTACAAAGCGTCAGTGTTGAACAGCGTCGCATTGAAGTGAGGAACGCGATAATCTGTGCTTTTATACAGTTGTTGTTGCAGATGCAGAGAAAAATATTTGGCCAAATTTTCCCGTGACCATTCTCTGCGCTGCGTCAATGATCGAGGATTTTTGGTTTACGAGCGTGGAAACGATCCGCAGCAGCTGCTCGTATTATCAATTATGGGATGGAAAATCCGGAATCATCGAGGGTCGATACATCGGGTTGTGATATTTTAGAGCTAATGATGGAATCTCGGCTGCGCAGTTTTCCGGATTTTCGGATTCCGAATAAACGAAGTTTTCACTATTCGGTAAATCAATCGTGATTTCTTTTTATCGTTATTTCTTACATTTAGTACGGAAAAGATTGTCCCGATTTCAAAATTATGATCAATTTTTTTACCATTTTCAATCTCGAAATGACCGATTTTTACTTTGTTTAAATTAGTTACTCAGTTACTTGTTGTTGGACAAACTTATTGGACGGTATTGAATAATATTTGAGATTCTTTAGTTACTGTCAAGTTATAATTTATCGCGTAATTTGAGCGCAGTTTGAAAATTTGTTTGTTGTAAAAAAAAGTCATAAAATACAACAAAAACCATTAATATTAAGAATTCAAGGAAATTATCATAATTCACATACTTCTTTGACAATTTTAGAAATTAGATCTAATCCGAAGTTTGAATAAATTACAATGATGTTGAGCTGAACAAATAATTCTCGGCTATTTCTCATGCAGCTGTTCAAAACGTTTATTTTGGTTTTAGTTTGATTAAAAAAAGGAGGCCAAGGGTATCAAAAAATGAAACGACAAATATTAATTTTCAAATTTTTTTAGAATAAACCTAAAACGTATCTCTTTCTATTCATTGGAGCTGTACGATTATTCGATTAATCATAGATTTGGAATTATTGGTCTTTCATAAATCATTCTCTCCATTAATCGTTTTTCGGATTAACCATTAACTGGCCTTATCAATTTATCGTTTTTCGATTAATCAATTAATTGGCCCGTTTAATTGATTATTATATTTCTATTACCGATTGATTGTAAAAACAATTAATTCAAGTGCACGTTTAATCGATTAATCAAGTTTTTATAACAAAAGAAGAACCTTTTTTTTCAAAAGAACAGTAAAAGAATCTTGTTAAAATTTTCAAAAATTTGATTGATTAATCGCCAAAATAATAAAATATGTGAATATTTTCAAATTCCGAACGCAAAAGTACGAATCCGTATCTGCAGTTCGCAGCAGGCTGCACGTTTGGAGCACCGGTTTCATTATGGCCGGTTAGTAACAATGCTCTTCCCTTCTTTCCCTCGTCCTGCCCAGTCCGGTACAACAACGATGCCCACTTTCCGGGGCGTATAATTTAATACAGGATTGAATTCCGCGCGCAAGCAGCACACAACCAAGGCCCAATTTAAATTCACTTTGGGCATCAGAGGCAAGTTGGAGGAAGACGATGGAAAAGAGGGAGGGGGAAGAAAAAATACAACGAACGGAAAGAGGAAGGAAAATAAAATTAAATGAAATATTTGACGCAGACAGCAAAAAGGAGCCAAGAAGAAGAAGAGGAGGAGGAGGAGTAGGAGGAGGAGGAAGAAGCCCTTCTGAAGGCCCGATCCAACGTTCCTTGGGCCTTTGGTAGGCATATCAACTCTGCTACGCAAACTACTTGATTGCCCTGTCTGCCTATCAGTCTGTCCCGGCTGTCTGGCCGTCTAACCAAGCCTGCAAAGGCTGTCAAGCAATCACGTAACATTTCACGAGGCCGTTTGTGAACATTCGTCAAGGATATGCAGGTGGCTGAGCTAACCAGGGTGGCTGAAATTGGGGTGGGGTTGAAATTCCGAATTTGAAAAGTTCCGAAAGCGCGTGGTTCCGAATTTTTTTATGGCGAAACTTAGAATCAAAAAAGCAAAATTTGACGAAACATGAAGGTTTCAAAAGGGCGAAATTCCGAGAGGAGAAAATGCCGAGAGGGCGTAACTCCGACAGGTCAAAGTTCCGGAAGTGAGAAAAGGAGGGAATCTAAAAATCCGAAACATTGAAATTCCGAATGATCGAGGATTTTCGGTTATGTGAATTTCTGGTTCAGTAACATTTCATCACTTTGATATTTCTTTGTTTTGAATTTTCGATATCTTTACGTTCGGAATCCTGGTCATTCTGATTTTTTACACTCACTCGTTGAGTAAACTACGCGTGTGAGTGTGTTTTAATTTTCGGAATTTTATTAATCGTACCAAAGCACAACAATAAAGCCGAGTGAGAAAAAGTAGCGCAGAAAATTTTGAATAAATAATCATTAGACGATCCTTTTTCAACGCGCCATCCAAATGCAGCTTGCCTGGAACCCGACTTACTGGTTCAGCTGTGTTTTTTTTCATTTTTAACGCATCAAGGCGATGACGTGCGGGTGGCGCCAGGCAGCCAAAATTACGGTGTTGATTAGTCCTGACTCGTGTGGCAAAACCTGGTAACAATTCTTTACTTGAAATTCCTAAGCTTGTGTGACAGTTTTATTGAAATATATATATATACAGGGTGGCCAAAAAGTTTTTGGGAAAAAAATTCCATAACGTTTCCAGGTTTTCCAGGAACTTAAGTTTTCCCTGAAATTTTCCCAGTTCCAGTAAGTTACTAAAATCTAAATCTTTCAGCTTATTAATTCGGTTCAAATTCAATTCGAATTAAAGAAAAATATAATGTACAAAGAAGGCAGTTTAAACCAATTTGTTTTTTTTTTTTGGATGAATAAAGTCAAGTTATTAGATCGAAAAATTATTTCTCATGGAAAACTGATATTTTCAGTTTTTTCCATAACCAGATTAAAAATCCCCCTGACAATGTCAGGTTTTCCAGGTATAATTCCATTATTATATTTTACTGAAAAACACGCGCGTATATCAATTTTACAAAACGCAAGATACAAAATTCATGACTTGAACAATATTGTGAAACATTCGTACTTGTTAGCGTCATAATCAGGAATTAAAAAAAAAAAAAAAAAAAAAAACTAAAGACCGACCAGTTTCGGTTTCGGTTTCCAAAAATAAAGTGATTTCGTAATGGATTGAAGACTTTCATTTAATCGAATCGAATAATCTGTTACAAAGCTGTGAAAAATACTAGATTTCAGGGTATAAGGAAAATTTGACCAAGTTTTAACTCAACTACGTAAGTTTCGTTTGAAAATGGTGTTTCGGTCAGACGCTAAAAAGAACTTGTTTCCAATATCTCTTAAATAAAACACAGCGTTAAATTGACAGAAGTTTACAACAGTTTTGCAAATGCAAATTAAGGTACGTTTCCAAGATGAGTCATCACCGTTCCAAGGAATGCAATTTGCAAGCCAAATACACTTCGTGATTAAAAGCACACCGACGTCACTAATGAAATAAAGCTCGCGTTTAGGCGCAATGATTGAATGATCAATCTGATAAAAATCATACACGTCACTGCTTGCTTTATAAACAGCTCAACGCGGTTGTTAAATTTAAGAAATTTATTTCACATTTCTACGCACCGGTTTTTCAGCGTGCAAAACTGTGATGGAAAAATTGCTGCACATGACGCTGCTGCATTTTATTTTATCTTATTTTCTTACCGGTTTTTATACCGTTGCATTAATATATCATTCGCAGAGTCAACCCGCGGGCGAATAGGTGTCTGTAATTTTATAGCGCGCCCATCCTCATCGTATGAATTTATCGTAAAGTTGAATCAAGGTGCCTGTGTGTGTTTGTGCAACGCTTGAATAATCGCGCATCGTATACATTCGCGTATTATACCTGTAATTAAAACAATCAAGAGATATTGCGATTCGGCGCAAAACCGAACAAAAATAAAGGGTTTAAATTGATTCGTTATAATTACTTTCCCGGTGAGAATAAACAACAGATTTATGAGGGTTTCTAAATTTTTCAAACCTCGTCTGTCATAAATCTCGAACCCAACTATCATTCATCGTTTAATTAAGCTGTATCAATTCACAATCAACGATTTGATCAATATCAGATGGTATTTTATTTCATTGTCAATGTTTTCTTAATTGATTAATAAAAGGTTATCAAACTCGAATTCGTTACCTTTCGGAATTTCATGTCTGTAAAAAAAAAAAAAAAAAAAAAAAAACTTCAACAAAATGTAACAGAATAAATAAAGTGAATGCCTAGAGACATGATTTTTATATTAGATAGTATAAACGCTACATCGTCACATTGCTAATGAAAAATTTTACTGCTCTAGTTATTATTGTAAACATCTGAGACTAGACTAGAGTAAAGATTGGAATAATAACTTCAGTTGAATGTAAAAAAAATTAATAAAATAAGCTTTTACACACATGATTTTTATATAAAGTATACATGCTATGTCCTGATATTGTTTATGAAAAATTTTACTGCTCCAGTTATTATTTCAAATATCCGAGACCGTAATAAACCTGTGCAAAAGAATTCCTTATACACGCTACGCACATTGATCTGTTTCGCAAATAAAGCAAGACATCGTGTATAATATATATATAGTTCAAAAAATTTAAGCGAGACTTCACTGAGACTCTTGATGTGCGCAGATGCGTGTATTATATACATATATTATTATATGTATTATATATATATCGTGAGTAAACTTCACACGCCTGGTGCTTATCAAGATGTTATAATTTGACGAAGAGCGGGCGTCATCGCGTTTTCTTCATGTACCGAGCTAAAAGATAATGAAAATATACAAAGACGGAGACGGTTTCTTGTTTCTACCAAAAGTAAACTGTGTATTACGCGATAAACTGACTGAGTGTAGTTTAATCAAGGCTGCTTAAAAATACGCGACAACGAAACAATAATTAATCCGTTTAGAATTTCCTACAGGGGTTGAAATATCGCGGAATGTGTTGCAGTCGGGGTGACACAAGGAAAGATGTCAGACGGAGAACCCGATCGGTGGTAAACCCAAAGAGAGAAACTTTGGTTTAATCTATTGGGCACGATCTCAACGAGGAATTCTTATACAAATTCCCCTTGTACTCATTAATTTTCGAGACCCTCCACAAAGCAACTATTCGTAAAAGAGAAAAGAGTAGAAAAAAAAAAAACGTTCTCGGTCTATTCCACGCAGGTCTTAGATATATAGAGATTGTCGAGATGAAGTTCAAGAGTGAACAAAGGAAGAAGATGGAATAAAAAGAAATACCTGAGCGTTAAGAGCGAAGAAGACTGTAGTTTTGTCGTTTTATTTCTAATCGGGTTTCGTAAGCTTTTTTGAATATGAATTTTTCCGATAAACTTTCAAGAAATATGACGCTTATGATTAGCAATTTTTTTTACACATTAATAAACCTTCGATATTACCTAATAACTATGTTATTACTGTCTAACTATCAATTTACAAACAACAGCCTACGATTTTCCGTAAGAAAAAAACGTAAGAAGGTTTGGTATTAAGTAATATATATGTTTCGAGTGCAATTTTTTTTTTTTTCTCTTAAAATCGATAGCACATTGTATAAGAACGAATCTATTCCTTCTAGGCATACTCAAAATTTCAATGTAATTATCGATATTCCCTGACTTTTCCCTGCTGTAAAAAATTCCCCGAATTTTCCCGGATTTCCAGATTTTTCATTTGCGTACGAACCTTGTTCATCTTTCACCCCGTTAAATATCTTAAAAAATATTCCTTCTAACGACAGACATTACAGTAATGAGAGATTTTTTTTCGGCGAAGATTTAGGTCGGTAGTCTATAACGACACGTAATCGGTATCGTTAATTCCCGCCGCATAACAACGACGCGTGAAACGAGGCGTGGAGTTTTTAATTTGAATAATAACTCTCCGACGAGCCGCATAATGCATAGATACATACTTATACGCGTCCTAGAGCGGTAGCTAGAAATTGTGGAAGCAATGAGACCATTTCCTCTTCGGAAAACACTTTGTAGTTTACTCGTGCGCCGGTAATTAATGGGCACCGAACGGGGTTCGCGTCTCTTTCATGTCGACGTTTTTACGTTCTTTTACCTCCGCGACGCAATTCGAATACTTTGGTACTCTCATGTTTGTAACAAGTTGGATGCACTGCAACATATCGCGGAAAAAAGAAAATCCATGCGGTATTTTCCATTCAACTGTGCTATTTTTCCTGTAACTTTTTTTTTTTTTGTCATCGTGTAGTAAACGAGTGTCGACGTAGAGATGCACGAAGTTAACATCAAAATTTTGATGACGATGAAATCAAACGAATGATTCCAATTTATTAACATTGATTTCCACCCTGTGTGATTTCCTATCATTTCCAGTGTACCAATTGATTTGTGATGAATTCCAATGATTGCTAAGCATTCAAGCCGATTTCACATCAGTGATTTCCGGATTTGATAGACTAATTGAAAATCCCATAGAAAATCACTTAATTAATTCAGAATATACCAACCATCTACTCAAGTTCCTCAAATTAACGATTCGATTTCCAATTGCTAGGTTTACGATTTCCTTAAATTTATAGCTCTGGATCGGGATGTGATGAGTTTATTTTCATTGTTTGTACTTCCCGCGAAGTGGCGTGACTTCTGCTATTGGCCACGACACTTCTGACGTCACTGCTCACCGCGCAGAGCGCCACCTAACGAGCCGAGCACAAACCATCAGACATATGCGAATCTCCGACTTATTTGCACTGCATTTCCGCGGGCGTTCGAATGATTTTTAATTTCGTATTTTTACGTCAGAACTGAAGCGTACAGAACGACACAGTTAACTATCGTAAATTGTAGTAGAAAAAAACGGACATTGAAAACTATAAAGCGAACCGCTGCGAGCGTCTGCTACCAGTTTTTTTACTTCAAGTCGATTAAAAAAAAAAAAAAATTGAATTATACAAACAAATGCTGGGAGCGGAATATAGGTCCACAGCAAGGATGCCAGAGGAATGGGTGACCTTTCACCTTGTGCAGCGACTCTTTGAACGGAGTTAATGGGAAGAATCGTATAAAAAACGGTGCCTCTTACTTGCCTCGTTTCAGAAACAATTTTTATTTCTATTATGCGCCGGACTATAATATCTGAAGTCATTGTATTTATATATGCAGGGGTACGAAACGTCGAGTAATGCTTACTTGACGTCGCGCTTGATGTTTGTTGTAGATGCATTGTGGGATGCGCGTGTAAACGTCACGACGGTATAACTCAAGGTGTATTATTGGATTGAATAACAGCCCGAATGTGGCTATTAATTATTTGCTCAGCTGTTGGAGGCTCCCACCAAACACCGTCAAAATTTATATACACAATAAGTGTTGGAAAGTGCGCAACGTCCTCTATGATACAGTTAAGTGTTGTAGAAGTAGGTATTAGAAAAAAAAAATAAAAAAAAAATTATAAAATTCGTGACCGCCTAGCTACACCATAAAATTTATTAGGGTCGAGTATCATTCGAAGGGAAAAAATAACGGCAATATAAATCGCCGTCTCATTTTATTTTTCCTACGTTAATGTTATATAACTTTTTTTTAACCACTTCCCACCTACGGCGAATCTGTTTTGACTGGCTGCACGAGCGGCGTTGTTTTAACATCTTGAAATCCAAGCTTGGCGTCTGAATTCCTGCCAGATAGATTTAGATCAAATTTTTATCACCGTATTTTCATCGTATAACGTACAAGAGCTGTGAAAAGCCTCGAGCGCTTCTTCCTGCATCCCGTGTAACTTGCGGGGATAAAAATACTCGGATCATGGGGTCCGTTTTAATGGTGAATATTATAAAACAAGCTGCGTCGAAGATCTCACGATTTCTTGTTGGAAATTCCTTTCGTCGATATAAGCGCAATAAATTTATTTATCGTAACGCGTAAATATACGCGTTACAATTTAGTCCGTCTTGAATTTCACTCGCGTTTTGGATTAAAAAAAAAGATAAACATTTATTATGAAAAATTCAGGAACGCGAGAAACAACGAAATTTTTATTTCTAACCAAGTTTTTGTGGAAAAGTTTTTCTAGATTGCTCGTTTCTGCACACAGCTTTTGTCCGTGAATGATCTCATCTTCTATTTGCATCGCCAAAAATGCAACCGGTTGAAACATGAATCTGATGTAATAGTCACCGCACTTGTCGCTCACAACGACAAAAATTATACGAGAAGCTTGATTGCACTCAAAACCTACGCAAATGTCGTGTGAATGAGTTGAAATTTTCTTTCTCATCTATGCGCACCGAAGTTATTTCAAAGAATGAATTATCGGAAGATACATGATGAAATTGGAGAAGAGTAATGTCAATTTTCGCAAACAATACCAAGAAATTACACATCGAACGGGGTCATTTTCAAATCCGCATATTTTCAATCATAAAAAATTCAATTTTGTTCCTATAATATTAAAATATATCGGACATTTTATCTACCCATCTAAATGCAACAGGAATGTACAGTAGCACTTGAAAGTATTTTGACAATATGAAATTCGTTATTATTTTGATCCATTATTATTCATATTTTTATTCATTTTAACTTTATTTCCTTGCGAACGAGAGTTAGTTTTATACAATTGTACAGAGCATAGAATTTCTTTCGATAAAAAATATTATTGATTTTTGTATTTTATATTTGTTTGTAGTTAAACCAATTACTATCACGTATTCAAAGTTTAATATTGTGTCATATTCTATTTTTTTTTTTTTTTAAACCTATTACCAATTATATTCTGTATAAAAAATTTACTAATCCTCACATGGCAAGCAAAAGAATCAAAATTTTCTACAATTTTCAAATCAAGCGCAGGATCATTCTCAGAAATGAAGAGAAAAATTGAAAAGAAAAGAAAAACAAAATATAAAAGACAGAGTTACGTATATATCATACATATAAATTTTTTTCAGAGTATAGCGAACTGATTGTGAGCATGCATAAATTATCATAACCATTATTAGCAGCCCGCGCAGATCGCGGTATTTTCTATTACACATTAACGTACCCACAAGCGAATTATCATCCATAAGCCATTAGTAACTAAAGTATGCTGAGTGGGCACTTCGAACCGAGTCAATTTCTAAGTTGGCGATATAATCGTTGGCGGAAATTCCGGTGAAATATTTTACAATACATGCAGTTAGCGGATAATCTGAAAATTTGTTCTCATCGGTATTCAAAAGTAGAATAAAAAGATTGCGGATGCCGAACGGAGAATCAAAGCCGCATAACGTACGGTCGTTTCGGTGTATAAGAAGCGCAATTAGCGGTCGATTGCAATAAACTTCTTCTCAGCGATGGGAAGTTTAATAGGTTTTTATCAGATCGAAGAATCTCGGGTATGAGACATGCCGATTCACGTAATAAGAACGCGGATCGCAAGACAATGACCAGTGACAATTGATTCCTTGCGAATTCGCGATTCTTCTGCTTCGAGTATCAGTCTTCACCGATGACAAACTTCAAAGCCAAGACGGGCTTTACAAAAAAAAAACCAAACAAAATCGATAGTAGATATTTATCAAAGTGGATCGCAACATGGCCTTTTTTCCGTAATATGGTTATTTTTACACTCACGGGGTCTGAATTTGTATGCAATTGTTGGTAATATCGACAGTTGGGTACGCATTCAACCAGCGAAATCGTAAATACAGAAATCAAGAGGCACGAAAGTGTCTCGCGGCAAGTAGTATAAATGGAAAATTAAATACAATACAGATAGAAATAAATTCACCGCTTATCGTTGTATGCAGAAGACACACCGATCTATATAGAATCAGTGATAAGTTTACCCGAACAAACCGAATGTCGTCATGAAATCAACTTAGAGTAACCATGATTTGGTTCTCAAACACTTCTCAGCATGTCAAAGTTATTGGAATACAAAAAGTAGTGAAACTCCGCAGAGGCATCTCTGGAGCAAAAACCTCGCGCCAAGTACAATAAAATGGAAACTATCGATAAAAATTTATTTTGTAACTTAGAAACCACAAAAATGACAATGTGCAATTAAAAATTTCAGAGGATACTGCAACCTTAGCGTGGAAAAATTACGCGCGTAAATTTCATTATGAGGGCAGATGAAGTTTCGAAGCTACGGATTTTTATTGCATATTTGTAAATTTTTATACAAGAACTGTGATATCACGTCGTATTGTCGTTGATTCATGCGAAATAGCTCCGAAATATGAACATTGATTCATAATACAGTAGATTTTCATTACACATATTATATATTTACAAATTTAGCAGACAATTGAGATAGAGAAAAAAATCATAGTTATAGAACTAAATTTTGCAAAATCATAAGTTATGTAATTATGATTGTTCACGCTAAGGAATACAGTCTGATATTTTATGCAGCAAAATATCTGTAATTTCGAAAAATCTAACAAACTGTTTTCTATTTTAATTTTGTACCAATTCCGCAGGGGTTTCGATATTTTTCTTTTCTCATACAGCAACTTCAAAATTCACTTAAAACGGAAACTTTTTTGTGCCTAACATGGTAATTTTTCTAGTACAATACATAGTTATACCGTATAACAAACCACATTTATTCTTGAAATCGGGTATTTGGACTCAAAAATTACTCAATGTTTTTCGAAGTAACAACTCATCCCGAAGAAAAAAGACGATAGTTTGTTTTATGACGCCAATTCGTCAACTTCGAGAGCTCAAAACTGTAAGAATGCGCGTAACAAACAACTTTTTATAGTCATCGTCGGATTCCTTCACCTCCAAAAATACTTAAAAAAAAAACCCATGCTTTCAAAAGTAAATATTTACCTGAGACACCAAAAACATTGAATTACTTTACGACGCCATTTCGAGATTCTTTGCCACTTATGACACGGGCACACTTGACGCCGTTATAACGCCTTGACACTTTCGGACTTCGGGATTTTGACCCGGTCGATTCCACGTGGGAAACTCCTTACCGTTTGAAAGCGTTCAGTGACAGCGAGCGACTCGACTGCTGAGTTTCGGCGGTTAGCCGCCAGATGGCCAGATGACTTAGCAATTGGGTCAAAAGCTACGCTTTCACTGCGCCAAACAGTCTTGCCTCGACGTTTACGATCGGAACTCTGCGCTCCGCCGGATTCTGCTAACTCGTCAACAAACACTTATCGTCTCAACAACGGTCTTACATACAGGTCTTTGAAGCAACTGAAATTTGAGTGGTGGGGGTAGCCGCGTTGTTGTCCACATTTTTTTTTGCCACTACTGGCCACTACGCGGCGCTGTCTGTTATTCATAGGCATATGAGTGACATTGCAACGTAAGGTTATCTGTGTATGAGTATCAAAAAGATTGGTTAGGGTTCCGCCAAACAATAATAATAAGCTTATGAACAACTCGTAGCGCCGCTCTTGTGCCCGTAAGTTGTACTCTTGTTTCGGACGTGAACTGACAACCCCCCACCACGTTCGTTGCAAGACCTGTATGTGGGACCGTGGTCTCAACACTGGATTCGCTATTATGGTTTCATTTTTAGAAGAGCCTTCTTATGCTAAGAGGCCGGAGGAGGAATTTTCGGAGCCATCCCAGCCTAAAATATGGTTTGTGGATTGTGGGAAGGAAATTCCATCTGAGAACGAAACGAAAGGACTTTTAGGCTTCTCTGACAATGAGACGGAACCGTTTCAAGATGGCGAAAGTGAGTTCGATTCCGATGAAACTAGTTCGAGTGACGGGGAGGAAATAAGGGGTTCAAGCTACGAAGATGATGCAAAAAGTTTAAGAGGACGAGGAGGATATTGATACTATAAAAAGTAAAGAGGCCCGAAGGTGGAACGACACGTGGGAACCTAACCTAAGAAAATACAAGTTTTGGAAATACCCTGGACTTAAAGTGAAGTTATCGTCCGATGAACCAATAGACTTTTTCCACCTATTTCTTATAAAGGACCTGCTTCAAACTATAGTGGCTGAAACAAACCTGTACGTGAGAAAATTGACATTAAGCTATCGGAAAAAGAATAAGAAAAAAAGATTATCCAAGTGGAAGCCTCTGACACTTAAAATATTGAAAACTTTTCTAGGCTTGTGGATCCACATGAACCATATTCGGGTAAACCGATTGGAAAATTATTGGAAAACCGACCTTTTGTACAATTTCCCTTGCTTCAAAGAATATATCAGCAAAAGTCGCTTCATGATGATCTTGAAGTGCTTACAGTTTTCTAATTACCCTCAAAAAGGGGACCGTTTGTCAAAAATCAGATGGTTTCAAGAATATTTCGACCAAAGAATCGGTGATATTTACTACCCACACAAAGAACCAACCTTGAATGAATCGTTCGTGCTGCCGAAAGGCAAACATCAGTCTTGCTGGCGGTCATTTGAAACTCAAGAGCACAGTTTCAATATGAAAGTATACACATTGGGAGAGCATCAAAACGCATATCGAACCTTGTATTATACCTTACGGATAATTACATCGACACGGGACATTCTTTGTACATGACCGATTGTTACAAAAGTATTGCTCCGTGCGAAGAGCTGTATCAGAATCGAATATACGTTACTGGAACCCTGAAATGGAACAGTAGCGGAAATCCACCTGAAGTAACTTGTAAAAAGCTTGCAAAAGGTGAAGCTGTAGTAAAATATAACAGTCCAGGAATTGCGATTGTAAAGTGGCGTGACAAAAAAGAGGTTTTATTCATTTTCACCGAGTTCAAAGGTCAAATGATGAAAGCGAGAGTCAAACAAAATGACACTCGAACCCCGAAACCTATCTTAAAATACAACGAAATCATGGCAGCAGCCGATTGGCAAAACGAAATGCTCGCCTATTATATGAGCGAGAAAAGAACCGGTAGGTGGTACAAAAAGATCGGAAATCACATTATATCGATCATGCTTCTAAACGGCTATTATCTCTACAACAAATATTCCACCAAGAAGAAAAAGATATCTTATGACGATTACCGGCATAATATTAAAAAGATTCTTTTGAGCCAAGTGGAGAGACGAATCGCGGAACGTCCTGAAACAGATTCTGCAAATCCGGTTAGACATTTGCCTGAAAGAACTCCGGTTACTGAGAATGGAGGCCAGTTGCGAAGACAATGCAAAGTCTGCTACAAAAAGAAGCAAAACCATAAATTTATTCCTTTTTACTGTCCATCTTGCCCAGAAAAACCAGCAATTTGTCCCGGAAAATGTTTCACAACATGTTATAAACATGTTAAAACGTGACCGCTTAAGTTTTAAATTACATAATGAAATTTACGAAATTTTGGTTTCAAATGCACCGATTCAATCGAGTCGTGTTTGATAACTTTTTTGAACTCGAATAATCGATGCATCGATTAATTTCAGCATAGTGCCCATCGCTGGCAAAAAGTCGTTCGAGGATATCCAAAAATTTCGTATTATGCGGTGTGATCGGATTATACGGTTATAAACATAATCGTGACGGCATGAAAATCGAAAATTCGAAGAGGCGTGTACTTCACATACCGAAAAAAAACTCTTCGATGCGTGGGTGTATAATAATAATAAATACTGTATATGGTATAAAATATCCTTCGCCATGATCTCTCCTCGGTTTAATCGAACAAGCGATCGGCGTCGGTGTGACGCAGCCTCTTTCTTATTCTCTTCCCATTTTTCTTATTATTAAACCTTTATCTCGAATCGCTCGTACCGCGTGGCATCGATCGAGAGATAAACGTTTCTCTCCTCCCCGCAGCACGCGCTGGGCCGCCTTTTCCGTTTGTATGCAAATTCAGCGTTCCAACTTCTATGCCATACATCTATACGTAGGTACACTTAGGGACAATGAATCTGAGACGGCTGATTTTTTACACCAGACAGTTATGTTGGCAACACAGAAAAACCTACAGCGCCACAGCCGGCCGAACGCGAACCAAACTCAATCTCAATAAACATAACATGACCCATGACCGTAGAATCTAACCTTGGAATACCGCGGGGATAATGACTTGTTGGATTGACACGTCAATTCTTAGGATAGATTCGACGCTCATGGGTTATGTTTTGTTTATTGAGATTGAGTTTGTTTCGCCCTCGGCCGACCGTGGCGCTGTAGGTTTCTCTGTGTTGCCCACATAACTGTCTGGTGTAAAAAATTAGCCGTCTCAGATTCATTGTCTCCAAGTGTACGTGTATCGCGTACCTTGTTCCTGAAAATTTACATCCCTTCGCATCACGGCGTGTATATTGCAGGTGGATATACGGGGACGCGGACGTAAGGAAAGCAAAGAAGCAGAAGAAAGGGACAGAAAAACCTGCAACCAAGGAATTATCTTCGATCACTCAACTCTTTCAGTCAACTTCGAATGATCTTTGTCACTTCGTATGGTTATTAAAACATAGAAAAAGCTAATTTTCCACCAGAATCATCGAATTTTCATAGTTTCGACGTTTTTAAATACACCATATTGAATCCGCCATCTTGTATTTAGAAATTATCAAAATCTGACTTCAGATTCCTCGATCGGCGACCCCAAAAACTATTGATAAACAAAATTCAGGCCAAAATATTAGTGGAAAAATGTGTGACTGAAAGGATTATCTAATTTTTCTCCAAAAATACGCTTTGTAGATATATTAAAAAATGGTAAAAAAGTGTAAAAAAAAAACAAACAAATTGGAGAAAATATGGTTTACCATTTGTGATTTCATAGATTCCCGAATCTCTAAATCTGGTTTTTCTTTTTTCTTTCTTTTTTTGAGATTACATCCATTCTGTCATTCCGTGTCGACGGCAAAATGACGAAATAAATTGCCCCGAGTTTTTTCGTTTTCAATTGATCAAAAACCAGGCATGCAGAAATAAAATTTCAACAATACTCCGGATTTTACATTCGTTTGTGCGAACGGTAAGGGTATAACATCGGCATAAAAACTGGGAAAAGGGATCCCGAATGAAAAAAGGACCAACCCGACGACGGGATCGCCTTCTTGCCGCGGGCCGCCAAAGGAGTCGATGAAAAAATGCTCCATTCAAAAGGCGTTAAACTTGGAAGCTAGATCCCGAAACTGCATGGAGGCCATCGGGTGATCTACTAGGGGAAGAAAGACGCCCCATTCTTGTCTCTTTTGTCGACAAAATGCTTGGGTTAAGTCAGGTTTGGTTAGGATTCGCCCAGCGGTCACAGCTTCTGAATCTGAAGCCAGAAAATTGATTTACTCAAATGCAAACCTGTCGAAAAATTCATTTGAAATATATATATATGTGTGTGTGTGTGTGTGTATCAAGTACATTTCAATTCCTACTGAGTAAAAAATATTAAGACTCTTATATTTCAATGTATTTTGCATGAATTTTAACTACAACTTACTTAACATGCAGAGAATTGCATTACGACTGCAGGTAATTTTTTTCTTAAAATCATCATCCCAACACGACGATTATTATTTTTATTCATACACAGCAGGGAAAAATTTTTTTTTTCACAAAAACAAATATTCTAATACGTAGCAGGAAGGTTCGTATTCAATTACTTAAATCATTTTCTTTTCAGGTGTCTGATGCCAGTAATTTCCGTTGCACAAGTTAATTAGTATGGAGGAAAAAAATCAAATTTTCAGAGAAAAACAAAAGGTAATTACTGAAGATTACACAAAGAATCGAATTTCACTAATTTTGGGTATGTATATAAATATATCTTACGATTAGCACGACGGTGAGATTATATTGCTGTAGTTTTCAATCTGATTCATCAATTTACTGCAATTATTGTTTAATCGGTATAAGAAAAAAATGTTAGCCAAGTATTTATTTCTTTATTTTTTTTTTTTTTTGTTTTTCTGCTTAATACACGTACAAATTTTTCTTTCATTTACAGACGCAATTGTATAACGGTAACATCAACGACTGATGTGGCTGACTAATAAATCAGGAATAAGAAAATAAAGAAGGAAGTATATTACAAACGGTGAAGTGATTTGTCGAATACTAACAAGATCTTGCGGTCATAATTGTGTTTTTCTGCAATTTTTTGTCACTACATTTTTTGTGGTCAATTGAATTTGCATCGAGAAATATTGACGAATGTTTCACAGATTCAATCAAATTGTATATTATGCGGTAACAGAATAATTTTTTTTTGGAATGCTTTTGTTCAGACTGAAACGAGATGACGTTCGAAGATCGTCAAAAGTTTGATTTAATTTCACAAAATTCCGGCAATAAAAAAATAAATGAGCTTCTTGGAATCGCCTAAAAATCTCTAATTTTTGCACTTATGGCTACACTGAAATAATGAGTTAAACTTGGTTTTTCAGCGTTTTCGGTTTCATATTTCGACAAAGACGAAATACCGTATAAGAATTGGCAAAATTAGGATTTCATTTGCATTAACTTTTTTTTCATTTTTTGTCGAACTTTGAAAAACTAATATTTAAACGCCGAAGCGTTATGCAACAAAAAATATCACAAATATATTTTTTCCTTCTTTAGGCCCAGGAAATTAAAATTTTTTTTTCTCAATCGCGTTATTGTAACTTAGTAAAAAATCCGATTTCCATTCAAACTTTTGTTCCAGTAACTACAGAAATGGATAAACAAGTTAATTAGCGAAGAAATATCTGATTATATCAACTCCCACAGCAAGTCGGTAGAGTTCAAAGATCCCGAGCAAGCAGAGTATTTACCCTCATAAATTCGTAGGAATTTGACAGATCGTCGGATACAACTATTACAGCAATTAGCGTCGTATATAAGCTTCGCTTTATTTTCTTTCTCTTGTAATTCTCTTTGAAGACGTTATCATTGTCGCTAATATTTTCACTCGCAATGTAATATCGTATTTCTATAACCACAGCATTCTCTGACCTCATCGGAATAAACAAATTTGCGTACATTGAACGAAGGGTTTTCACATTTGGTCGAAAAATTATCACCCGTGAGAATTTGAATACTAATTTCCTATCGCGAAAAGCAAATTGTCCATGTTTTGATTAAAATATTAATAAGAGTAGAATTCAAGCCAATGAAGGAGATAATTCTCGAAATTTAGTGAGACAAAAAAAATTTGAAAAACAAATTTCTACAAAGATTAGTTGTTTTTTAATATTCAAACGTATCTTCTCAATACGCTATTTGACCAAATTATGTATGTATTAATGTACCAAGTTATAAATTATATCAAAAATTTTCACATAATAATTTTCGCGTTTGTCATGATGGAAAAACTTGATAATCATTTCCAGGATGAATTTTATTACTTCAGGAATGAAAATTCGTTGGAAATAATCGTTCATAGAAGAATCAGTGTAATTCTGACCGTAACATTAGTTCCGAATTCGAATCCTTAGACTGCGAATTATGTATCACAAAATTTCGGAGGAAATCGCCGTCATTCGGCAGTATCGAAAAGATAAAAGTTCTAAATATTCACTGGAACTGACAATGAGTAAACCAAATGTATATGAAATTCATAACAAAGTGAAAGTCGTTTTTGCAACATCCAAATAAATTTCAACAACCTTGAGTTATGAAATTTCCCCATGATTCAGCAGGTCTTTTACCATCCAACGTCGAATTCCTCGAAAATGATTCGACCACTCCAGAATTTCTATTAAATGACGATTAATCGTAGTTTGATTTCCTGTATGCAGGAAGAGCTTCTGACTACCTCAGACAAATCATGCTTGAAATACCTGAGGAAAAAAATGCGTGCTCTATCGCGATATCCTGCAAAGCACAAGAGTCTCGCTGCAGGTGATGAAATTTGCATTAAAAGTTTTTATCTCCGGTGTGATCAAGAATGAAAAAAAAAAATTTATTCAGCTCACATTCCTGTAGTGAGATTTCATTTATTTGCACCGAGAATTGGTAGAAAATTACAGCAAAATTAGTATCGTTACAATAAATAATACAAATATTGTTACGATGGAAAAGAATTTTGGTACGAGTATCTACCTAGTCTGGTTATAACAATCAGAACTACATTTATAGGTGATTCTAACATTAATCTTACAATACAGTAACTTGCAAATGTAAATTATCGGAAAAATTATGAAAAATTTTGTACACAATTTTTAGAATTCTTTTCTTCCTTACAGAATTTTGGTAACTATTCAAAAAATCTTGCAAATCTACGGAATGTTTAAGAAGCTAAAAAAAAAAAAAAAAAGTACAGAAAAAAAATTACCCCGTTATGGGACAAGTGTAAAAATGATCTGAATAAAGATTTTAACAAATGCTGTTTTTTTAGATGGAATTGAATAATCGTAGAAAATTCGTGATATTAGATAAAAAATTTGAAAAAATTCAGGAGTGCATTTATGAGACGGGGAAAATCGTATAAAAAATTGTGACGAGAGTGAACAATAGTGAGGGAAAATCATTGGTAGATTTGACACGGAATGCCCCACATATTCGATTACATAATATTTATAATTCGATATATATGATATTTTTTATTCACCCAGTACCTATTGCAGAGATCGTGAGCATAATCATTATCGATGCGCGCAAGTATCAGTGAGATACGACGAGCGAGTCGAGTGAGAGTGAGAGCGGCGAAGGAGAGAGAGAGAGAAGGAGATGGGAGAGCGAGGGTGGGAGAGTCGACGCTCTTCTGTCAGCGGTGCGCGCGCAGCTGAGTTCAGTCGAACGTCAGCTTCGTAAGAGGCAACATCGGGCGATCCGATCCGCGCGTCAGAGTCTCGCGTCGTAAAATACGCGCACCTGTCTTTACTTAATTGGAAGCCACAATTACTCGAAGAATCGGGGGGCTGAGTTGGTTGAAAATAGGGCAGAAAAATTACACGAAACAAAACGATATGATGAGATAAATAAGACAGGAATGTTTTAATTACGATACGACAATCTTGGGGAATACATTTTACAGATAGATAGAAAAAAAAAGTATCTAGGATCTGTTCGAATAAGAATTGTCAACAATCGTGGGATAAAACGATCGTTGGTTGTAACTGTTGTTCAAATTTAATTTTTTGAATTACGTACCTAGAGGACAGTACATTTTGTATATGTAAATACGCGGTTAAAAGATTCAACGTAATTCGTCGTACAATTTATACTTTGAAAGAAATTCAATCAGTGAGTAAGAATCGGTAGAAGCAAGAGACAAAAAAAGGGGACCAAACATGGACCGCGATTCTATGCAGATTCTGACGAAGATGGTCATCGATTTTCTCTGCCTTTTCGTCGGTGAGTTCCAAATTTGGTAATAAATTGTCTACCTTTTTTGTTTTGTTGTTTTTTTTTTTTTTTTTTTCTCACCACCTAACAAATGCATGTGCGACTAATGTTAATTAACGCGGATGATCTGTAAAGTTAACCGATCGCGAAACTCGGTCATAAGATAAACGAATTAGGTATAGTCGATGATTTTTTACTATATGGTTGATTCGTTGATTGATTGATAAAATTGATTATGAATTAAGGAATTGAAGAAAAAAAAAACGGCATAAGGAGAAAGAGAGAAAGAGATTTAGACGCGAAAAGTGACCGTGATCAGCCAGCAGCTGTCAGCTTGACAGCACACCGCGCTCTTCCGGTCATTTAGTTTTTATAGTACAGGCGTATATCTATAGCCTACTTCGCGAACTAGGCGACATACATATCCTAATAACACTGCAGAATCTAAGTAGCGTAGCGTAGTGGTTTTTTTATTCATTCCGTGCGCATACGTATAAAACTGAAAGAAAGCTCATATCTAATTGAAGAGACACTTGACTCTCGTCCTTGTATAAACGATTAAATTTTTTTTTGCAATGCGCAGGCGCGAAAAAAAGAATGCTTTTTATAAATTCAAATACAGAGAAAACTAGGATTAATCAATACGAATTAATTTAAGACGAATAAAAACAAATTCTAATCAAATTTAAACAATACAATCTTAATCATATCTCACGACAAACTTAGTTTCCGGCAATTTAATCTCCTCTATTCCGTAAATAGAATATTTATACTGAATAAAGTTTATAAATTGGAGTAAAGTAAGGAATGAAATTTCGGAATAATAGTTTATAACAAGCGCGAATGCTGGCTGAAATTGTAATGCTATTTTTTTTTTTTTCATCGTTTTTGCACGACTGCCGGATATCGAGTCGTGAATAAACAGTGGGAAAAATATTTACCAAACCGTCAATCTCCGTCGTAATTCTTTGATTCTACGGAATATATACTTTAATTTTATTAGGTTTGAAAAAACTTTATTAATTTGAAGCTCAATTAGATTCAATTGTGTATGAATTCTATGAATCTGTGTAGTGAGTTATTTTATCAAACTGAAGAAGTGTTTTTATAGTGATTTGATGAAATGAAAGAAATTGTTGAGAAAAAAAAAAAAAACTAAACTAAATTATGGATATATGTATGATGGCAAATTTAACGAAACTATTTTATAAAATCGATAAAACTCTTATCGATTGGAAGAAATTATTTAACAATCCGTCAAATTGATGTAACAATTTTCGTCGACAAAAATAAAGTTTCTGCGAATCAATTAAAATTCAATTTTTCCGTAAAATCATGCAATGAAATCACGCCAAACGAATGTTTCTCCTTCTGATTATCAATTAACATCGTTACACGCAATTACAATAAGAAGAAAAATTTGATGGGATTTAATTACGCGATATATTATTCATTGACTTTTGTATAGGCAGGATTGGGGCTTGATTAAAACTAACTTTCCATTTCGAACGGGTTAAGAAGCCAAACATTAATTTGAAAACGAATAACTACCGTATTCACAAACCTCACGTGTCTGTAACTTATGTGTACGTTGAGTAAAATCGCAGGCCTAAGATTTAATCATTGATTGGTAAAACAAAATATCAATAAAAAAAAAAAAAAAAAAAAAAAGGAAACAAGAAAAAACGAATAATAATAACTACAATAAATAAAACAAAATCGTGACTTTCTTCTTTCGGGAATTCTGAGTTTTGATAAATTGCAGTAATGCAGGTGACTAAGGACGAGTTTATGCATCGATAAAACGACAAGGTTGATAAGAAACTCAACATAGACGAGTGAAGAGATTATGATAAATATCGATTGTGACACCGATTGGCATGAATCATTTGATGGTTCAGCGAAGGGATATCCTACCTGCATAATCCTGGAATTATCTCGTGCGCTTCTTAATGATCTTTGAGAAACTGAACTATACATAGTGCATGGTCAATTCGATGAAAGTTTTTTATTTATTTTTTTTTTTTACAACTAGCTGCTCGACTATGCAGATCACGATCTTGAGTTCGATCAATTATCATTTAATATCTGTTGATCAATAATGACATTGTCAAATTTCGGCGTAGTTGTGTCGAAAGAAAAAGCGATCGAAAAATCGATTGGTTATACTGAGTTTTTGATATTTTTTCAAAATGACTTGTCACGGAGAGTAATTTGTATAAGGATTGAGAGAAGGACACGGTAAATAAAAGAGAATTGGATTTGTAATTGAAAGAAAAAATTTCTTAACGAACGAATACTAGGGTGGTCCAAAAAAAATCGACTTTTTTTTTTCTTTTTACAACGTCACACGTTTGATAGTCGTAGGAAAAAGAAATAGAACGCCTGTTACGACTTGAGCCTTTGATGTATAAATATTTAGTGGTTTCTGAACGCCAGTTTTCATTTTTCATTTAATTAACACGCGAAATTAATTTTACTTATTTCTAACCGATGCATGTTTTTGTAGGGAATTTAATGCTCTACAAAAAAGGTCTCTTATAATTTTTTGATAACTGAACTGTTTCAAAAGTTATTCAAGGTTAACGTTAAAATTATGTAAGAATTCGATTTTGTTCGATATTAACAGCCAGATTTATCACGAAACACTGACTTTTTTTAATTTTTTTTTTTTTGTCTAACATAACAACCGCTATAAAATCATGTCATTCGCTTAATATTCAAGTTAAGCAAATTTATTTTGTAACTATTACAAGTAATAATATGTAATATATGTAATTTAACTTTAAAGGCACCTTTTCTTGGGGAAAAAAATGAATTTACTTTGGTTGAAAATCAATTGAATGACATGATTTTATAGCGACTGAAATGCTTTGTATAAAAAAAAAAAAATTAAAAAAAAAACCACAATATTTTACGATAAGTATATTATTTTCGCGCGAAATTTCGCAAAAGGTGAATTTTCACATGATTTCGACTCTAATCTTGAATAACTTTTGAAAGAGTTTAGTTATCGAAAAATTATCATAGACCTTTTTTGTAGAGCATTAAATTCCCTGCAAAAATATGTATCGCAAATTTTCGTACATCGCCTCGTTACTGAGCTACAAAATTCCAAAATAACTAAAATACTTTTTTCACGTTAATTGAATTGTAAACTGAAAAATTGCGTCCAGTAACCACTAAATATTAATATCAAGGTCTTATTTCTTCATCCTACAACTATTAAACATCTGACATTGGAAAAAAATAGTCCATTTTTTTCAACCAGTCTATTATGTACATAATGATGCATAAAACTGAATGTTTCATCTTCTTCTTCTTCAAAAAAAAATAAATAAATAAATAAATAAAAACAATCGGTACTAATCGTGACGTGTGAAATTTTAATATTGAATTTCACATCTGCATGCGAAAATTTCCGTGACAAGTATACCTGATACATTACTTCACAGACACGTTTAGATTTAGCACAAGGTGTAAGATTTTCACGAGCGCAAAATATTTATAGCTAAGCATACGTTTTGTTATACGTTCAATGCAAATCGTGAGAGAGAGAGAGACAAGGATTCGGTTGATTTGGCAACTGAGAGGATGTAATACTGGATGACACACGTGAATAAACTCTACACGTCATGCCGTTTACGTAGCTCATTGTAAATATTTTCTTCTTTGCAATCTGAGCTCACGTTTGCCGTAGCATAAACTGCTAATACTTGTACAGATAAAAATTCTATTTCAACGCCCGATAGAGATACCTTGGAAAATTGAGACTCATTGTGTGTGTTTAATAATTACATACGCGTTAGGTTGATTCATTTCTCAACTTTGGAAAAAAAAGAAATAAAAAATTTCTTTCAAGTTGTTATTCGATAAATTTATGACAGTTACTGAAAAAAAAAATAAATAAATTGTCGCAAGATCTGGAGGAGGTAGGAAATTATTTAGCGGTCGCTACCGATTATTGTAATATTGTTTATTTATTTTTATGAGTAAACCTTACGGACTTTATTATATCATCGTGTCATAAAAATGAGTACTGAAAACGAAATATGGAAATCCAGGTGACGCGTAATACTTTTCTTTCGGTAACGAGAACAGTTGTCAAAAATTTCACCGAGACGATTTAATCTTTCGGTTAAAAGACGAGAACAGCCAACCGCGGAATTGTTTGACGCAGTTTGCCGTTGATTGGTGAACAATTAATCGGACCAACATACAGAAAAAAAAAAAAACGAATGCATATGCACAAGTCTGTAAGGTGTATACGTAAAAATAAATAAAATATATTACGATAAATGGCAGCGACCTCTAAATATTTTCCTACTTCCTCCAGTTTTCACATTTTTTTTTTCTTTTCTTTTCTTTTCTTTTGTTCGGTATTTGTCACAAATTTTTCTAACAGCATCTTAAAAAGTTGAAAAAAAAAAAAAAAAAAAAAAAGTTAAAAAATGAATCATTCTAATATACATACACGTGCTCGCATCCTGTATAGAATCGATTAATTTCCTTGTTCGAAACTGATCGGTCAGGTTTTGTCTTCTCATTTCTGAATTGAAATTAATTTTATCATAATCAGCTAAATCGCAAGGATCAGACATTTGCACAATTGTAATAATGGGCATGTATTTAGCAAATAAATTCTTGTGGTAAGCCAGTTCATTCGCACTAAATACTGGTTTATTTTTTTATTTACTTTTTTTTTCTTCTTTCCCTTTTACATACCCGACGACGCAATAATCGTATCTGGTTACGTACGGTTCTCTCCCCTTATTTCCACTTTATTTCCCATCTCTTCTCTTCCCCCTCCCTTTCCCTTCGCTCTCAGATTGTAATAAATGGGTGAATAGATTTTGCGGATACCACACACTTGCGTGATGTGATCGAAGGGAGAATTATGCCTCGTTTTATAATAATAATAATAATAATAATAATAATAATAATAATAATAACAACAACAACAACAACAACAACAATAATAATAATAACTGACGGATGATGGCCTAGTTGGGAATAAACTATACAAGCATGCAAAGCAGGACACACTAAGCAAGCTAGTCGTGCGTAAAACTGATTGTCTTGTCCTGATTTTGTAACAAAATAAGACAACAATAGCTCTCTAATTTATTATTAATTCTCTTTATTTGTTCCATGAAAATAGATTTAATTCTATCATCAAGTTTTACTGTAAATTATCAGAAGCTTGAAGAGAAATTGGCATTAATTCTGTGCGCGATAAGCTTTGTAAGTTTTTTTTTTTTCTTCAAATATCCTTTATTTGTCCTATGCAAATCGACGAGATCAGTGATTGTTTTTAAATTCAAGTTTCGCTAGAAAAATTCTGAAAACTTTGTTAAAGGAAATTGGGCCGAATTTCAAAATCGCGAAAATATTACAGTGCTTCTCGTTTTTCTGACAATGAGACACCGTTAGATGCAATGAACATTGCGATGACCAGAGGAAAACGAAACGCACTGTTATTTACTTACGACAAGTTTGAGACGTTTGTCTTGTTTCTATTATCACACTCGCCTCAGATATTTATTCTATAACCTAAATGAACTGTTTGTTTGTCGATGATACTAAACGTTTAATTAGCTAGGAAGAAGAAAATACGCGTGATTTTAAACAAATCAAAAAGTCTAGCCTGAATGGCCTGTCAAAAATTTTTTAAATATAAATTTTTTCCAGGATGCGTTTCAACTGCAATCGAACAAAATCATTTTTTTCATGCAGATTCACTGAACTATTACATGTCTGCATAATATCTTTATTGTAACTTGAGACCATTCAACTTTTTCAAATTTCATTTAATTCTGCCCGGTCTCAGTTGTTTAACCAATCAACATTCGTCATTTTTACGTAAATATGTATCAGATCATTGAATATGTTTTTGTAGGAGAAAAATTCATGCCTATCCAGAGTGGATTAGTTTTAGAGCTCTGTCATCGAATTAATTTAACATTTTTCATCAAACTCACAAAAACTCTAGTTTACGTATTTGCTTTTTACATACCGGGGACAATCTCTTGAGACTTGAAAATTAACCGCGCATGCGCGAGTTTTATCAGCTGTTCGTGCAGGCTGGCCAACCCGAGTTTCAGCTGTCAAACTGTTTCTGCTGGCGACGTAGTTGATACGAATTTTCGAGGTTAGAATATCAAATAATTGAGAAGGTGACTCGGAAAGGTTTGGGAAACATTTGTTATCGGGTCGGAAAGTTGATTCTTCAAAGAACGGTCGGAATTTAATGCTAATGCTCTTTGAAAATTCAAACGTAGACATTTTGCGTACGTTGGCTCGCCTGCATCGCAGACAAGAATATCGCTGCGGGAAGATTTCGCCGACCAATGAGATTGAATTATTTGGCGCATGCGCGGTTGATTTTCAAGTTTCAAGAGATTGTCCCGGTACGTATCGCACGCTGTTACATCGTACAAAAATCTGGAAAAAAAAAGTCGAGGTACCGTCCCCGAATTTTTTGATACTTCTGTGAAACATTTAATCTGAACAAATGTAATAAATTTGTGTACAAGCCTGATAAGCGAAGAGAAAAGAAGAGAAAAGAAAAGAAAATCACTTATTCCAAAGCAGATAAGATGCAAGCCGAGCGATAAGGTGGATACAGTCAATATTCAATTGCCTGTATTGAAATTTTCTGTTGTTAGATGAATCGTCTTTTGTTTTGTCTTTTGGTTTAGTCATAATTGAGATTAGGAAATAACGACCACTTTAACTATTATAATGATTGATTTCATTGTGTAACTCCGGCATATTCTCTACCGATGGCAGTAACAATTAGCGAGCCGCGTCATATCGGCGGCTGACTTACGAACGCGATCCGTGGTCACAGGGCAACAAAACTTGGAACTTGCGGGGAAGTACGAAGTGCGAAACGGGGGGTCGACGTACGCGGAAGGTGAAAAGAAGAAGAATAAAATTAGAAGAAAACGGAGAAAGATGTACAGCGAACAACATAATGCGAAGATTAACAAAGTAGATGCGTAAAAAATAAAACAAAGCGACGATTGTGCCACATTATACGTATATTCATCGATATTGTACAATATTGTATCATTAAGAGGATGCCACAGTCCGTCTTTACCGACCGAGTGAAATATCGCGTGTTTTCACTAACGCAAAATAAAAAAAAAAACAAAAAGGTATAAATTTCCTGGCGTTATTCTCGCACGAAGCACCAAAAATTTTTCGAATGTTTCTTTTCTAACGAAAGCCGCTATCGGCATTAAATTTTTTGCGATTGTCAACATAAGTGATAAATTTCACTCGGTCGGTAAAGAGTTACCGTAACGTCCTCTTAATAAAACAGCTGGGAGAAGCAGCAGATAAGACGTGAATGGCAACAAAATCGCCCCATAATCTGAACGTAACGTGTAAACTAGAGTAAGATTCTCACCAGCAACTTCACTATTTCGGCTAGACAAGGCGGCGCTCTGTGCTTACTCGATGTTCCCCTCTTGTTTCTTGTTCGTATAATTCTTATTCTCCTTTGCTCCTCCCCTGTTATTGTAATAACGCTCCATCTTGGATCTTGGATCTGTATAAACCCCGTGTCAGACAAAGTTGGCTATTGTTGTACCTACTTGTAGTCATCGCCCTATTATGCAAGTATGGAGAAAGAATTTCATGCACGTGGCCTTTTCGTTGCACGGTGATAACGAACAAGCAATGTTGCATCGCGTTTCTATGAATAATAATAATAGTAATTATTATAATAACAATAATAATTTATCACGTCCATGGCAATGTTGGACAAATACTGTGAATAGCAATTGAAGTACAGAAATTCTTTAAACTAAATATAGTATTAAATTAAGCAAAGTAAGTAAGAAAAAAAAAATTTTAAACACCGGAATTATGAAAGATTCTGTCAATTTGTTCGACTTCGCTTTACTCGGTATATGGCTCATTTTATTCAGGAGACTATTTTCTAGCAATTTAATGTAATGAGTATTTTTTTTTCTTTTTTTTCATCGTCTTTGCGTCGTTAAATATTCGATTTTACAACGTTTCAGTCTCGGTTTCAGTGATTGTTGAATATTGCAGTATTCCGAACGAAATGAAACGTCGTGGAGTAAAATCAAACGAATCTACCATAGATTTTTTTATTTTTTTTTTTTATAAATTCGAAGCTATTTGTATTTGTTTTCGATTTTTATAACCAGTTTAAAAAAAAAATTACACGCGTATTGTTTCTGAATTTTTACCATTTTGTCACCCTCCTTGAAAATCTTGAATTCTAAAAAATAATTCCGTTTATAATCGGTGAAAATAACTCAAGTCCACTATCTTTTATTGACCTAAATTACGCGATAAGAGCGATTCCGATACATCGTTTTTAGATACCGAGCTATCTTCTCTTCATTTTTTAAAATCTGAACACTAATTACTATTAACTCTATGCACTAGACGCGATATATTCTGTCTTGAATAACGAGTTTCTTTTATTTTTTTAAACTTTATTTAGACTTTCGTCCTACTTTATTCCCACTTAACGAAGAGTATAAGATATGCAGCTAATCCAAATCGGGTGCATAGTAGCAGCAGCAGAAGCTTGTAATTTGTTCAAAGATTACCGTTACAAATAAGAAAAAGCCTCTTTCCTGTGGGGACATTTATCGGGTCTGTCGAAAGTTTCCGGTTACAATTCTTTCACGCATTGTAACCTGCACGCGAGGCGCTTTTTTTCTAAATCGTATTCTCGATTCGTATAACAAATAAGCCGCTGCTCTTAAAAATGCGTTTACACGATCCGTAGCGTAGTCGAGTCGAGAACCGGATGTTGAAATGCTGCAGGTGAATACAAAGGAGAAAAAACGACGCGTTGAATGGGAAATTTAAACACTACTACAAAACGTGTTACTGTTGTTCCGGAATTTACTCGGACGCTAATTAAATCGTTCGATAATTAATTTCTCCGAGTCTTAAACATGTTTATATCGACAGTGAATTACTAAAGTTCCCTTTTTTCTTTTCTAAATTCATTGGTCGAGCGTTAAGTATTAAAGTGAAATATAAATAACCCGAGAAATCAAATGGTTCATTAAATATCGTACGTATTAAAAAATTTGGTAATTTCTGTGCACAAAATTGTCGATCGTTTTATTTCTTTTTTACTTTCTTGTAAAAATGTGATGTACAAAATTTATTTAAATCCTGGATACAAAATTTCGGGAACAACGAAAGAGAATTGTTTACAAAATTCACTTGATTTGTGTATCTCAAAAATTTAATCGTATTCGAATAAATAATTTTCCTCCATCACTCGCGCGCGAGTTTTTCAGATATTTACCTGACTTTTCCCTCGTTATGAAATTCGAAAAATATTTCTCCGTATAGACGGTCCGAAGGAGTTATCAAAAACGCCGTCCAGACCGTAAGAGCTTTGAAAAAATGGGATGTTTTGGATCGGCCGAACTGTGAATTCGTTTTAAGAAAGTGGAAGACGACGTTGCAGATTGCTAACCATACCATAATTTTTTTCTCAGTTTATATTACAGTCTCTTTCGTGTTTACCGCTTGCTATTAATGCTGAGTGCCCCGTAAAAGTGTCAAACCGTTACCACGATTCCGTCTCGACTCGACTCTCTCTCACTCTCGCCACAGTTTTAGGGCTCTGGTATTACACAACTAGTCTCAAGTGTCTAATTATATGGGGAATTCCATGCGAACCCTACAAACATTTGACCCTCACCATTTTTGATTATCTTCAAAACAAAAAAAAAATTTTCTTCTATTACAACAAATTCTGAAACAGTACTCTGATTTTTTTTGTTCAACTGGTTAATTATTTCCAAATACTGAGAGTAATTTTGATAAGGACATTGTTTTTTTTTTCAAACATTTCAAGGCCGGACTCATGATGGGCCGATTTGTTTTTTTTCCTTTTTTATTTTTATTTTTATTTATAACGCAATTTTATGGATCAACCGGAGCATTGTTTAAACGGTCTGAAAATTCCGAGAAAATTTCTAAAACCTTTTATTTTTCACCTAGAACATTTCTAGACAGGTTTCATTTTGAAGTTGATGAATAAATTCGAATGTGCCAGACATCAATGGCTCAATTATTATTATCTTATCTGGAAGCAGAATTGTAACAACGGTACGAATCCTAACAATATCACCGTTCTTCACCCGTCTTCACACGGTGTATTCTATGCGGGTGGGCGGCACGCCGTTTGATCTTATAACATCGCGTTAAACAGTCGTGTATACATGTATACATTGTACGTGTATACATATATATATATATATTCATCACACTTCAAATAAACGTACATACGTATACAGATCATCGAGTTGATTGAAGTTTTTTTTTTTTCAATCCGTGTAGAAATTCAGGTGAAAATATCAGTGTGAAACGGTAAATTACATATTTAAACTAAAAAAAGAATAGAAAAACTGATACTTTAATGTTTAGAAGTTCTTATATAGTATCACAGTAACGTTGTTATGATAATTTCCATATCTCACTGTTGTACTTTCAATGTTTCGTTAATTCAACTTCACCAAATCCAACGTATTCATAACTCTAGGGTTAAATGACTCACTGAATTGATGCCTCAGCAGCATTGTGAGTTAATGAGAATTAACTGAATTATTGAAGATTAACTGAAATAATGAGAATTAAGTGAGAAATAACTGAATTGTGAAAGATTAAGTCGAGTTGATTTGAATTAGTTTCAACTCGTGCCAGAATTGTCTTTTTACAGAGACAACAGAAATCAAATTGAAATAAAAAAAAAAAAAAAACAAAACAAATTAATTTCAATTAGCAGGAAACACAAAAGAACGAATTGAAATTTTTTGATACTCGCTTGAACTTGAATGAAATTGACGAATTAAATTGAATTAAAAAAATTTGTGTGAGTTAGAAAAAAATCAGGTTCTATTACACGAATGAATTTAAATTAATTCGACTAAAAAAATTATCGCGTCATTCAAATCTCGAAGTTATTTCTCCCATTCTTATTTATCCCTAATCTGTGGGAATTGCCTTGAAAGAGAGTTTTTACCGTGACGATCGTTCAATTTCGCCGTGATAATAATCTGGGATATTTAGACTTGCCCACTTGAAAATTTCAGGCCTAAAACCCCGACTGGCTGTTTATACATATACATATAAGTTGAAGTGTGGCTCTCGGCTTGTTGACTTATACGTTATAAGGGTGCGTATGGAACCCTCGCCCCTCGAGAATGGGCCATATATTCGTTTCTCTAGTTTCGAAAGCCGGTATTTTATGACGTTCTATACACAGAGGTTACGGACCCTGCAGCACAGTTAGATAAGGGACAAATATTGGTCGTGCGGAGTACCAATTATACCTGAGTTATATACTCGAAGCTATTCTTCCACGATCGATCAGGCCTCTGCCGCACACCGTTCGGTCTTAAAAGCAGCTTGAAATTTATATCCATCGACTACTTGATCGATATGGGCTTTCGGCTACTTATCTAATAACGAGTGTCCCGTAAGTTAACCGACGTTATCGAAAGAACGTACTCGGTATTGAAACGGTATAATAATCGGTATAAATATCGTTAGGGTTAATTAGTTCTCGATTGATCCAATCTCTATAATCGGCTAAATTTATTTTCTATTATTTAATATATATATATATATATATTGGTCTTCTGTAGCTCTCGTCGAGTTGAATTAAAATTTGTTCGACGACTTTAGATATTATACTGAGAAAAAGTCGAATGATGGAATAAGGTTTAAGCTGTTTATCACCCCCGCCGCAAGAAAATCTCAATTGTATTGATTATATACAGACGATATTAGTTAGACGATGTCAGTTAGACGATGTCAGTTAGACGATGTCAGTTAGACGATGCTAGTTAGACGATGTCAGTTAGACGATGTCAGTTAGACGATGCTAGTTAGACGATGTCAGTTAGACGATGTCAGTTAGACGATGCTAGTTAGACGACGTTAGTTAGACGATATCAAATATCGGTTTAATGAATAATTCTCTTTCGTACTTTGTTCTTTCGAAGGGATATTTCTCGATTACAGCTATAATATTCTCGTATCTGCTCTCTTCCTAACTTCGTGAAAATTGCAGTACACGGCGAGGATCTCAAGTTACGTCTCGAGGTGTGAAAATTTGGAAAGAAAAAAAAAGGGGGGGGGAGGGGGACAATATTCTTCCTATACGCGTGGACGGGAGATATGTAAGCAATGATGCAGAAACGTGGTCATGACGTCACTAGCAGTCGCATGGTTACAGTACAGTTATGTGTTCCCATAAAATAATAAATTCAATCGCAAATGACGTAACAGGCCTGACGTGGCGGATTTGTGGCGTTCGATTCTGACGCCTGCCGGCTGACTTAGATCATCCCTGACCTCTCAGCAGCTGCTCTTTAAATTCTCATCCGTGCCCGGAGTGTTTGCATTATACATTATATATATATATATATATATATATATACACAGCTATAATATATACAGCTATGTATATATACACACATGTACGATGTGTTAAATATATATATATATACATATAATATACGTATGCGTGTTTAATTAAATACGCGGATACCGGAGTCACGCTGTCTGAAGTCACGGAGCTCTCCTCCATCTCTCTTTCTCTCTCTCTCTCTCTCTCTCTCTCTCTCTATATATATCTCTCTCTCTCTTTTAGTCTCGCTGCAGCAAATTTTAGCACCTACGCTATGTGTACATATATATATATATATATAATAGTAGTCTGAGCAGCGAGTCCGTATTTGAAACATGACTAATAGACTCAACGAGACAAAATAAGTTTCGTAACAAAGAGTAAAAAAAAAAAAACCAAGAGAAGGTTATTATCATCTTTGATACGGGGAAAATCGCACGTGAATTTCTTAGAATTAGTATCGATGATTTTTCTCGTTATTCTTGCTTTGATTCTGAGAACGGTGTTTTTTTTTCGTTCCTTTTTTTTTCCCTTCATCTTCCTTACTTTTCTGTCGCGGTTATTTATATTCTAAACAAACTGAGAGACGAATTATTGATTATCAAATATTATACACACACTGATGCTGTCAACACCGTCTGCGCTGTTGCGGATTATACATTAAAGAAACAATAACAAATAGTTTTTCTATCTTGGGGTCAAACGTTTATGGATTTAGGATTATACGTCAGGCTTTAGTATTATCGCAGCAGAAATATGTCGAACGTATAATTAGTCGAGGCTAGAGCTAGACGATATAACGTCGAAATCTCGGAATACGTGGATCCCCAAAAGTAATTGAATGAAACTAGTTGGGATCACTTTGCAATACAATTACAAGTAAATTTTACCACCTGAGAATACCTGCTTTTTTCAGAATCGAAAATATTTGAGGAATAAAAAGGAACAATGAATAAAAATCAGGTTTTCTCAAGTGGTAAACTCTGATTCTAACTCGATTTCGAAGGGATTTCAAAAAATTTCATCGAAATCCATGCATGATCCGCGGTAGTCTGAGGTGAATATCCAGGGCGGCTGTATTAATTAAATAAAAAATTACGAAATGATCGTTACATTTAAAACGTGCTTTAGAATTTAATTTGATAAATTTTATCGCGAACGAAACAAAAAAAAAATAAGATTATAAACAGTACCTATTAAATATTTTACACAGATTACATTATTGTTACACGCTATTTATAATACCAAAATCGTATCTATCGTCGAATTACGTGTCATCAAAATCAGGGAACTTTTTTTTTCTTTTTGATATACGGTTCCCACTGTGGACACTCTATTGCTAGGGTGTTATTTTACAAGGAATACTGCGTAAAAAAATGTCGAAAAAATTATTGAATACGGAAAAATATATCTATTTCATATTCCAATAGGTTTTGGATCGAAATCTTTCGGTGATTCTTTGAAACAAAATTTTAAATTTAAACAGTTATGGAAGATGGAAATTTCCGCTTAGCCCTAAAGTGTACACAGTGAGGACGTAGGGTTAAAATTTACTCAAATATTTTAACAAACTGTTGTACGACAATGTTATTCTTGAGACATGTATTCACTTCTTCGGACTATATATACGAGTATATATATATATATATATATAAAGCATGGCCTGTACTGGACCAATGCAAATATACGATTTCGACCGACCAACTACGTGCTAAAATAAAAACGAAAATTTCGTTAGAGCTAGTAATATGGTTAATAAATCATCGAGCTATCCGAAGCGTAGTAAAAATATTTAAGAAGTAAAAAAAAAAAAAAAAAACTGTAGGGGGGCAGGTAAACGGCTCTTTGCACCGTGGTGCATGTATATATTATGCCTGTTTACAATGTAAAAAAAATTATATTTCAAGATTGAAGAGCTGGTTTTTTTTTTTGATTCCAGTTAAAACAGATGTGAATTAAAAATATTTGGGATATAGCTGCATTTTCGTCGTTTATAGTAGTTTTCGACCTGCAGGAACTGAAATCTGAAGTCATTTTTGAGCTGCATAGCCGGCGTTTTGAGAAAACAGAAAAATTTGACGTTTTTTTTTTTTTTTTACATTTTCCCGAAAAATAGTTGTCGATAGATCAAAAATGACTTGAACATCGCGTAGAGCGGAAAATTCTTCGTCGAATCATGTCCTCATATGTGAGAAACGGAATCTTATTAACAAATTAAAACAATAAATTATTTTACAACAATTCCCCAAATGGCGTCGATAAGTATAATTTCTTTTTTCTTAATTTGTTAATCCGACTTCGTTCCCGACTTCATTTCTGAGTTCCTGAGGGTCAAAAACCCCTATACACAAAAACGCGGCCATATCCCGAACATCTTTAATTCATATCTGTTTCGAATGAACTATTTTTTTTTTCACGCGAGAATGAGAGCATCAATGTGTGAGAGTGTGTGCGCGATAATACAACGCTGTACGTGCAAAGAGAAAGAAGTCTGTAAGAGGAGAAGAGAAAATTGAGTATAAGCTAAATAAAAGAAACCTCAATTCCAGCTAGTTGGACGCCTCCAACCCTTCTCTGATTATCATCGACTCCCACCACCGCGACTGACTCTTATAATGCTCATAAATCCTGTAGAACGCGAGATGTTTATTTAATTTTCTAACCACTCAACGGCTGCGGTACTTAACAGGCTGCACTGCACGCCGCACGCGACCTGGTAATGCATTGCCTGTAACGAAAGTGGCGTAACCAGAACGTGTACACGTATAATAATAAACGTTCAATGACGATGAACGGCCATTCTGATTACCGTAATCGAATGGTGACTTCTTTCCATCGTCTATCGATGACTAATTTCAACTGTTGATATCCAGATTTGTTTGTATCGTTGAGTTACGAGCTTCCAGATCTGGTCAGCAACGGTTCAAACTCCTCTTTCACCAAAGTCCTGAGACCATTGAACGTCTTCGGTGCAGGTTGACCTCAAATAGATGTGGATCCTACGTGGGTATTTTCACAAGGGCGCGCCTTGGCACCAATCGACTTCTTTGTGCGTCTAAACACTTTTGAATGAACGAGTTAAGCTCTTGTGAATTGAAGCACTCTCAAGAAGGACTCTGTAACCAATCTTGACACTCCACAATTTTTAGACTGCAGTTAATCTCTTCGGGAACTGTTGAAAAATGCATTTCAATTTTCGAAACGTTTTCATCGCCGGGATGTGCGTACGTGAGAAAACGACGACGATGACAATTATCAAGATCGAGGGTTCTGTTGATTGCTACTTCCAGCAGTTCAGACTTGTACGCTTTTGAAATGCATCATCACCTAGCGTTCGAATGATCTGTGACAGGCGGCATGGTAGTGAAATTCGCAGACTAAGTTATGAAAATTTCTCCAACATTATCCCCAGCATTATCTGGTATACAATGGAATCGTTCTGGAGACAAACATGTTTACTGACGTCAATTGAGAAACTCTGGTTTTACCCCACTTTTTCCTGGTTTGTACCCAGTTGCTTCTTCTTGATATTCAGGTTTTCCCCTGATTCTGTGAAAACCTTTACACTTTGACAATCCAATTTCTGGTAACCAATGACCACATATTATACAGATCATATCCTTTTTGTCGGGATAGAAATTATGAAGCAGCTCAATATCACCGCTCTTACTTCACCAGCATCTCTAAAATGTCGTAACGAATCCATGTACGGAACAAAATTCCTTCAACAGTAAACATTTTGTAACGCCGTTAACCTGCGGACTCCAGGCGAGAAAATGAATTCACAGCTAATCGCGTTACATGCACATCGTTGATCTTCACGGTCTTCCCGGCGATTAACAAACCGCAGATAGTGTGTATAAATTGAATTAACTCCTCCTCCAATTAGCTATGCACAGTTGGTTAATAACGCGGATGTGATGCCTCCTCACCGCGGTTGAAACAGCGAAGACGTCTTTCCGTGATATCAAGTCACCACTCATTTCTCATCGTTTTTTTTCTACGCTCAACTCGTCTGCTACATACATACCTGCATGCTTTTCGACTCAATTCACGGCTTGTTCACGCCTATTCAAGCCACGTTCTCTTTACCGATTTAAAACAGTGCTCCTGCACTCCGATAGCCGGTGAATACATAAGATACCTATACATGGGCACAAAGTGGGCGGTTAAAAGTGCGGTGCGTGAGGACAATCCGTATTTGAATACCGTACTCCACGCGGTTGTAAGTAATCCACGCTCGCACGATGAGAAAGAGTAAAATTTCCGTCATCGGCATACTAACCTGATCCCTAATGTCATAGATCATTCCGTCTAGCTTCTATTCCTTTTCCACTTCATCGTGATGGGATGGAGATTGAGTAAATTAACATTCGTCGGAACAACGAAACGACGATATTCCTGAGGAATTAGGAAGATGGTTTCGTCTTGTGGACAGAGATTGGATCTTACGGAAGAGTGACGTCGTGATAACAATGGTTTCTTCTCCTTCTCTTTTTCTCTGTCTCTCTTCTTTCCTTCTCTTCTTTGTTCTTTCTATTCGTTGAAATAGTGCTTTTTTTCCTCGTCTTCAAGTGCCCGAAGCCCATGTAAAAACTGCTGCACGACTAATGGACGATGTCCGACTTGTTCCGCGGGATCTGTACTTCGACGACATGAGTTCTTTGCATAGTTCAGGGTATTTTAGAGATAAAAAGAAAAGGCGATGAGGACTTGACCGGCAGAAACTTGTATTAGTAGAAGTATAACGGTTTATAATTCCATTGAGGTACCGCGGAAGCAGCGCTAAGTTAGCAGAGCCCAATTCCTTTACGTCTTATTCCACGCGTCTTATTCATATTCAAAATACTCAAGTTCTCACAGCCACTTGTCAGGCAGGGCCGGTATCGTAACCCTTCAAACTTCTTCTCTCTGTTCTCTACTTCCGAGTGTCGTGTGTCGTTGTTGGATTAGCATAAGAATGATAATCTAAAAGCTTCTGTATGTTAATTTAAAACTGCGTGTCAGGCGTAAGCCGGCTCTGAGAGCCAGAGGGAACAAGGCGATACGTAATTTCTTGTTGTACGATCGAAGAATTGGGTTTGTCGGCTTGGCATTATGCCATTCTGTACAGCTTTTCATTCAGCTTCTCCAAATGGCGCCCCCGGATGACACGCGATGTGCGTTTACCCGATTCTCACCTTTTCTTTCAATTTACCACTCTCTTTTATAGTATCATCACCATGCGATTCCATAGCTACTCGAGACACAAGATCGTGGCGATATTACAGTCTCTCTTTGTATGAGACCAGAAGGTGAATTCGTCTCTTCTCTAACGACGACTATCAAGTGGCTTGAAGAATTGTTCCTCTTCTTTCATACGAATTCCTTTTCAAAACATCGAAACTCTGACAGTATAACAGAAGTGAAAAGCTACGCACCGACAGTGAACAGTCCATGTTGTGTCGGCGGTTATCGTTAATCGTTCGTATCAAATGATTTTCCCCATCCGAACCGAGTCACTCGGAGTATCTAAATCGCGGTGCACCATGCACCAAGACGATAATGAAGTGAAATACCATTTGGTCTACACAGAGACCGATATGTTTATTATTTATACATACTTTTTTCATCTACTTCGTACATTCCTTCTTGTGGATATAATTCGATCGATTGTAGCTACGATACTTCAATTGCAGCGTATTATTGCATGCCGTGGACACTGAACGATCTGTGCAGCGTTTAACGTCCGTATAAATAGCTACAAGTTTATCGTAACTAACGATCGTTCTTACTTACGGTTTGAAAAGATTTTCGGGCTGCCACAGCCGTGACGATGCAGACGCAAAAAAAGGCCCCGAGAGAAAAAGATGGTCGTATTATATAGCGCGCAGGAAACGTTACAGCGTTAGAAGAACTTGCTGGATGTTGCAGATCATGGTTAAAAAAAATTTACGGTCATATTATACGTGCACCGCGGTATTTAAGAGTGAAAAATGACAAAAGAAGGAGTAAAAACTTCAGGAGAAAAAAGAATTGTAAGAAGAAGAGAATTCCACGGATCCGCAACTTCCGGCGCGAAACACGATTTAGGCAGACCATTTCGAACGAACGTACTGGCTATATTTAAATTAGCCCGGTATGCAGTGGTTTAAACGGGACGGTGAAAGTTGTAAGCCCGAAAGAATCCACTCAAAGCCTTGCGGATCTCGACTGCCTCGGAGCACTTTATCAGACGCATCTTCGATTTGTTCATCGGATATGAAAAATTGGCGATAAGTAAGATTCTTCAAAGGTTTGGGAAAGGGTTTACAAGAGTGACACGCATACACGATTTCCTGCTTCTACGATGCGCACTTACATTGTCGGAGGATGTATTGTGGGGAGTATAAAGACACCCTGTATGCCGCAGCTGAACGATAGGCCGCAGTTGTATGTGGCGGGAACCATGGCCGCGATAAAGTGTAATGAAGTACATTGACAAGAACTGCAGCTTACCCAAGTTTTTTTGTACATAAAACTTTGGTCTTATTTTTCACTAGATACGCATACGTGCACGGATAGGTCATAGATCCCGATTCCATTTTCTCCTTCCTACTTTTTCCACGTTACACTTTTCTGTCGAGTAAGATGACGTCTATGATATATGTATACCACTACACCTATACAGCTTCTTTGAGTACCTTTTACGTATCGGCAAAAAGTGAAGAGTTCACTGCGGCAACGGAGAGAATGTCAAATCTTTGGATTTGGTAACACTTACGGGATTTGAAAAGTGATGTCAGGTTTTGAAACACTCGATAACTTGTTATACTGTAACGAAAAATACGTATAAACATATGGGATACGCATCTCCGGAAACTTCCGTGAATTGTACGGTTTTTTTTTTTCTTCATTGAGTCCATGATTGAACTATTTATGTAACGTCAAACCGGAAACGAGAGCAAATGTGGTGGGTAAGAGGAAAACCCAGAGGCACATTGAATAATTTGCTGACGCGTGTGTAGTCAGTTGTGTAGTTTCATCTCTTTATGGTTTAGCTAAGCCGCTGCCGCGGAGATTATTGCGCTAGTTACTGGAACCCGATCAAAAATAACTTTTGTCGTAGAGAAACGGTTTCCTGCAGTTCATTTCCGATGGGGCCAAGCGCCGAACGCTGGCTACCCAAACACCGTAAAGTCCTGACTGTCGTATTTAGACTGACGTGTTTAACAGTGTAGCAACTGAGAATTTAAACTGCTCTGCAATCGTTCTCATGTATCCAGAGTCATTAATGAACATGAAACAATTGCAGGGAGCTTATTACCGGATCAAGAGGATTAATCTGGATCATTTAACTAATTAGCACGATGGAAGACACGCTTGGATCGTTAAATATAAGGGACATATTTTTTCTGCTTTCAGTGGCAATGTGCGTCCTGATGTTTTATCTTTATGGCAAACCGTTCGAGCGGGGATTCTTCTGCAGCGACGAGTCGTTAAAGTATCCCTTCGGCGAGTCTACTGTCACCAGTACGATGCTCTACTTAGTCGGACTCTTCCTTCCGATATGTGTGGTAAGTCATTTTGCATTTCTCCATTTTGACGATAATCATTTTCTCATGATGTAACGAGAAGAAAAAAGAGAAAGTTACCGCTGATAATGCTCCACGTCTTTGTGGCGACTCAAAGAACCTCACCGACCACATCAGACTACATCATTCTAAAGCGTTCGAAAGAGAAAACCAAGTAAGGTGATTAATCGACACGAACATTAAAGAGCATCCGACAAGCTCAAACACGGAGACTTTTTTCGTGTACACGAGGAAGTAAAAGCCCAAGTGAAGAGGCAGAAAAAAGCCCAGGGATCGATAAGATCGTCCGTGACCGTGTCCGTGGAGACAGACTGTCTACGAGCAATCATTCATCCTCTGGGTGCTATTTTTGTACCTCGAACACGCGAGAGGAGATGGGAAGAGAAGACTGCACAGGCGCGGCATCTGCATTCGTCACTGTTTCTTTCTTTTTCAAGATACAGCTGATGTTGGCCGTAACCTCCCGACGCGACGTGTGAAACGGTTACAACCTCTCAAGGGTTTCACACTTTTCATCCGCATCATGGTTTTCCTGCTCGTTTCACAATGACGGTTTATAATGGCTGAGAATTACGACTTGTTTCGGTACCACAACCGGACGTCCTGGACTAGTCTGAAGACACTGCGACGCACAAGTGTAGCAGAAAGTTACCCGATATCTCGGTTACAATCTCGGAATTTCACCCCCTGTATCAGATGACCGTACGGTGGAACCGCGCCGTCACCATGGACCGTTATTTTAAGGATACCAGGAAATCCACATCAGATCTTGATCGGTCTGATCTCTCTTCCCCGCTTTGTATTCCAGCTGAAGAAAGTTTGAAAATTTTTCACAATAATTTGCTGATACTCCTTATGACATAAACTCTCTATCCTGAACGGAAAGCAAATTTATGTTAACGATATTTAAATACAAATCACATGAGTCAACGCTGACTTTCCACCGGTTAACCTTGCAAGCGGTATCCGTGTAATTAGAAACCACATAGCGAGCATTCGGTGATTCCAATTGAGATAGGGCAAATTTCATGAGTGAAACACGAATGATGAAACAAATATTTGAATACGATAACAAGAAGGACGAACCTTATCAAGATTTAAGTGGTAGAAAATTGGAAAAAAATACTGCTGCACAACAATACCCGATGAATCATTTTGAGGAAACAAATATGAATATCAAACGATGAAGTTTTGACTTCCAAGGTCTTCGTTGAAATTGAATTATTTTTGTTTTCCAGAAGCCATGTCACCTAATTATCATCCTGAATTGCTTTCGCCGAGAGAACTTTGTAGCCTGACTAATAGAATGGAATATCTAGTGAAAGAAAGGCTGTCGCTAGTCCATCTATACGTTAATTAAAAGAGATAGAGAGAGAGAGAGAGAGAGAGAGAGAGAGAGAGAGAGAGAGAGAGAGAGAGAGAGAGGAAATTGGTAGGTATGTCTGAGGTGATACAGTGCCACAAGTTTGGTTTCGGATGGTTACTAGACGGAAGACGGGGTGTTACGAGTTATGAATAGATACCTTGGCAAATGGTGTAGCACATATATTCCAGTGTATCTGTCATTTCTCATACGATATTTCTTTTTCCATCTTCCGCTCTCTCTGCTCCCTTCAATTTACTGGATTTATGTACCCTCATCGTTGCATGTATCTCGGGCATAGGATAGGTGCCTGTTTGTATCTGCCCGGCTTCATTCACACTCGCGTCTATAACTTCACCATCGGTATTACTATGTATGAACTTTTGGAGCGTGGGTAATCAGAGATCAAGACTAAGGCTACTCTTAAATTTTCCGTTGATTAAAGGAGAGGGAGGAAGAGAAAGGGCGCAAAGGGAAGAGACAAGCCGCATGTTCTGGGAACTTGAACTTTAAGAGGCACCTTCAGTTGAGGCATCGATATCGGTATAATACATGTACTACGTACGAGCATGAACATGTATGCATCTTTACAGTTGGTTGAGAGCGTGCATTCACGCGTGTGCATCATGGCTTAAAAGATACCGCCCACAAACCGGCTTTCTTATGTATATAAATAAGTATAAAAAAGCAGAGAGAATATCTAGTCGGTTTCTTTGTTTCTTTTTTTTTTCATATCTGTCCTTTTTTTCCTGTGTGAATCGAAAGATAGAGAGACGAGATCTTCGTTGTATACGTCGGCGTGTCGTGCTTTGGTACACAACGTGTGCCGCACTGCTCAAGTCTCACTATGATGTGCATCGGATTTAATTGGACTTCTTGGACTTGATTGACCGGTTAGATTTGCAAATTTGATGGAAATTCAATTTCCCCCAAATCGCTGCAGATGGGGAAAAAATCTGTACACGTGAAAATCCTTCCAAATTTTACATTCCAAAGCGTCGTCTGGCTGTGAAAACCTACAGGTAACGCAGGTGTGCACCTCGTAATTGAAAATGAACGTGAAGAAACGATGCCACCTGGTCACTAATAGTTGACCGAAGTAATTATATACATGCCATTCTAAAAGGACGGTAGGAGATCTATGCCCACATATAAAGCGGTCCATTTATCCTACGTTTTCTTGGCGTGATTTATGTGTGTGATTGGGTGCGGCCCCATTATACAGGTCATTTTCTCTCTCTTTCCATCGTTTTTTCTTTATTGCCTCGGCTACCTGGATCAGCATTTCGTGGCTCATAATAGGGAGTTTCCTTATTCTCATACATACACGGAAAACCCGGGAGAAGAAGGACAGGATTGAAGGAGAGCTTGAGTCTCTTAAGAGAGTGTTGCCCGTTCACGTGCACCTGTCCTTTTAGTCACGGGAGTTTACCATGGTTCGAAAATCCCATCCAACCGTCTAGTCCGAGCTCCTCGGCGCATAAAGCTAGTGGAGAATTTAGATTCAATCCCTGTAAGCCCTAGATAGATAATCCTCCCGAGAGGTATTGAGTTTCGACAATTTACCGAAAGTGTTATACGGAGAGAGTGCTCCAACTAAAGTTGAGTTGCCTACTTCGCACCGTTCTTATATACTCGGAGACTCTCCACCTTTCAAGAAAAGAGACAGAAAGAGAGAAAGAGAGAGAGAGAAAGAGATTGGCCGCAGGTACACGATCCTACTGAATCCCCAACCAAATTCCAGGTACCAAAGCGTGAATCGAGATAATCTAATTGTGTCGCTGCACTGCTCTGTGAAAAGGGTCCGCCAAGGACCAAGACAAGATTAGAAGACGTATTGGAATGGGTTTAGGAACATTGTAGATTGGCCAGATCAGACTGTTGTCCCGATACCCTGTCTCACCGATTCTTGATGTCGGCGGTCGTGGAGGAATGGAAACAATGGATGGGGAAGAAACGAAGCTAACCAGACCATCCGCAAAACACAAAAGAGTCCGTAACGGAACACGAACGTCTCGAAGGTTAAGCCCATTAAAAAATCTTGTTCTTCGAAACCGACGAGCCTACTCTATCAATCAATTGAAACTGACTGTGGATTCAAGGGACTTGAAATTAATTATTTTCAAGATACTTCGCGTGCTTTGTGAATTAACATTACTGGTATACAGTTTTAAATATTATTACTTACACATCGTTTTAGGAGATAATGAAGCTGAAGCTAGAAGCCAGAGTTATAAGCCAAACGTATTGAACTTTTTGGAAATAGAAAAACGCAGTTCAGTTATATCACCAGAATTCTATAAAAGTGTTGAGAGCTCAAGGTATTTCACAAAATTTTGATTTCCGGATTTCATTGCCGCATTCGGATGAACATTAGAACGTTTGGCTGCTCATTCTGGCTGCTAGCTTCAGCCTCGTACGGAGATGTAGCGCTGATGAGACCGAGTCGGACAAATCAAATAACCGAGTCTTGAGAGAATACGGTTGTAAATCAAAACGATGGGCTTCCCCGTGAAAATTTGAACATACCCAAGTGGGTGTTTAATGGCTGATTGAGAGGGCTAGAATATGCACGAAGATCGTTACGAGATTAAGTATCTAGGCGGCATGTGTGTCATCTCACTGACACCTTTCGGTGGTAATTCAGTTCGTAACCCACGGGCTCTTTAAATATATCTTCAAGTCCCAACACTGTCGAAAGAAGGGTCCGTAGTTCGAATTCATGAAGCATTGAGGAAATACAGAGAACGCGCTTCTTTTTTCTCGTCAATTTCATTAAGCCTCAGTACAGCTTAGTCAGAAAATTGACGAGCAGCAGCGGAATCAACAACTACCGCATTTGTATCTTTCAGAAAAAGGGTTCAAATGTACCCGCACAAGTGCGATCTATTTTCACCACGGTATTTAGGATCAACACTAATAATCGTCAAAGTCTGCTCCAATGATATTCTTCCCTCGAGATATTTGTCTCTTCGTTCTTATTTTACAAATCTACCTAAAACTGCAGTGAAAACAGCGCGGAGGAATAAGAAAAGCTTAGGACAAAATAGAGTCGGGCACGCAGGCAATGAGGAAGGATTATCTTAAAACCTTTATAGTATTATACCTGATTATTATCATCAGCGGGATTTGGCAGGATACGAGAGGAAATCTTACATCTCGTTATTATTTTCTCTTTCTTGCTTTGTAATCCGCGAGTGATCGATGAGGTGATGAAAATCTCTCCGCGGCTAATCACCGCGTGGTATTAATAGCTTGAACAAATATCTAATCTCCCCTTAGATTACGACTGTATTATAATTAAGACACCTCGCTTAAAGAACAGGTTAAAATCAGCCGGTCGGCAGCTTAACCGATCCGTCCAACGAGTTGTACAAAATTGGATATACGAAGTCTGAAAAGCTGCACGTGGCCTACAAGTGAGAGACACGTGACCGAATGCACAGTTTACAACTGCCACGTTCGGGTCAGTTTGAACCATGGTTTGAAAACGTGCCATGTCAGAAGACCTTTGAAGTATCTTGTATACCATTGCAACAAGTTTCTCCGAAGCAAAGCACACTTCCCTGTCAAGAGCGCGGCGGATGAAAAATATCGATTTGCAAAGCGATTAGATAAACACGTGTACGGAAGTGAATACTTGGTATTTAAGACTGTACATAACAATTCTGAAAACAAAAACAAACTTGAAGGTGCTTTATAAATGACATTCTATTTGGATCCAACAGGTGTTTTATACAATGTTAAACGTACAAAACATCATCATCCATTATAATTGAAGATGCATTACCGCGAAAAATAAAGTGCCACGCGATTAATGAATTTTCGTTTCTCATTTTTTGTTGCCCAGATGATATGCTGCGAATACTTGGACGCAAAGAAGAAACGGGGACAATCCACGAGGGTTTTTTTTGGATACACGATACCGCCTTGGGTTTGGAAGGCTTACTATCACGTAAGCATTGTTTATTTATCATTCATCGATCGATGAACCTGACAAAGTAGGAAGAGAAGTAAAACACCGTATCAACACGAAGACACATCGCAAAGCATTTCCACTCCATAATTCAAATGGTGAAAATTTTCAGATAGGGATTTTCGGTTTTGGGTCTGCCTGCACGGTGTTGACAACTGACATAGCAAAGTATACGATCGGTCGTTTGAGGCCCCATTTTCTCACCGTTTGTAACACCAGTGCCTGCAACTTAACCAGTAACGTTGGTGTTTACGTTGAAGATTTCACCTGCAATCCGTTACCAATATACACTGAAAGAACACTGAAGGAAGCCAGGTTAGTGCTTTTTTTTATGTAATTTTAAGTAGCTCCTAACTGAACAGTGACTATAGTTCTTTGATTCGAAAATAACATTTCTTTGACACTTTTGCGAGAAGTCGTTTTACGACATTTCTGACTGGGACTACTCGGCAGGAGTAAAATAGAACTCGGTTCACCGATTTCGCCGAGTTTTTATCGAACACGAATCATCGCCATTTACAATCTGTAGCTGCATACAGACACTATACAGCCAAATAGATTTCCGGTTCCAACTTCCAAGTCTATTATTAACCTGACCAACTCTCTGAGGTCTATTCTCAAGTCTGAACTTACTAAAATGTCACTCGAGAACCGACGCGGCAAAGTTTATACTGTGCTTTTACAGTATTGAATTTTATTGATCGGGCTTGCCCTTCTTTTCGCACACTGTGAAAACGCTCCCAAAACGTGACGAACAACGGAGACCAAATAACGGAAGTGCGTTTAATTGCGAACGAAAACCATTCGACCGCACCTTTATTTTTTCTAGACGATACGATGTATCTGTAGTGCAAGGGCGTCGCGTTACCATTTTCTATCCAATGATGATACATGTACAAACTAATCCAATTTCTGAGACGCGATTCATCACACTCTATTTAATCACTGCGAAACGTTTCGTTTGTTTTTATACCTACAAGAGTCATGACAATGTCACCTTGACACACGAGGCAAAAAATATACACTACCAATGCTTTGCTTTTACACAATTAATGTTTAACTGCAAAATTTTGGAAATTACTTATAGCAAACGTGTTGTTCTAAAATCGTTCGGATTGTTAAAAAAAAATGTGTATAGATCTTATATTTATAAATGGTAAGTCACAGCTGCTGTCTTGAATCGATAAATCCTAAAATGTACGGCACACGAATGCAGATGTCGCTGCGATTTCGACGAACTATAACAAGCAGCGTATAATATTATTATCAGAAATGGAAGATGGACAGTCCTATTTATAGATTCGTATTTGAGGAATCTGTGATAAAATTGTATATAACACAGTATTTTCATTCATTCGTTGGTTGGTTTATAGTCGGTCGGTCGGTTGGTTATGGTCTTGGTTGGTTCATTTTTTCATCAGCTATAAAGACCATCTCCATGATGTTCGGCCGTTATGGTAACCAAGCCAGCTTATTGTATATGCAATAAAAATTTATAAAAAAGAACAGCAACAATCGTTCATCACCGCGTCAGACGTATCGTGTCAACAAAATTTCGATATTTTTGGAATTACGATAAACAGCAAGATTATAGGTTTACCTTTATAATCGAACATAAAACTTTTAATCTTGCGCATATCCACTCTCTGTTATAAACTTGCACCTATCGACAGATTCATGCGCAGGCTTCTATTCCTGACGATCCGCTTGGCTAGTTCAAAATTCTATTGGAATAAAAAATTTGTATTTCGATACCAGATTTCGATTATAGAATCTAAGGTATCGTCAAGAATAAACGACGGAAAAAATGATCAGTTCTAGGATGAACGCTCCCAGTTTTACTAGCATAACTATAAGATAAGATCTGTAAACAACTATCATTTTCTGTTCAACATTCACTACATAATATTCTGATCGTAATATCTCTCTGTCAGTAATTCTTCGTCAAAGGGTAAAAAAACGATCGAATCCGTGTCTGAAAGTGGACGCATAGACAAAAAATAACATTTACAAACCAGCGGATATGTATATATAGGATTTATAAATGCAGATGCCTTTCTTATCATTTGATTGCAAATGGAGTACAAAATCGCAAGAAAAAACTCAAATATTCAGCTCGAGCTTAAAATATGATTTGAATCTTGATCTTATAAATTTTGAATTTTGTTATAAACCTCTGGCACATTTTAATTGTGCAAACAGTCTCATGGAATGATCTGTTATAAGAAATTTATCTCCTCATTTTTAGACGTCTGGCTTTCTGATGCGGTAATTTAATGGTCGTTAACTTATACGATAACCACAATTTTCATCAATGTTTCAGGTTATCCTTCCCATCGGGACACTCGTCCTTTTCTGCATACACGATGATTTACCTCGTGGTAAGTATTTTTTTTTGTACTTTCTATTTCCGCCAAAGATTTTAATCATGTATCGTTCGAACGCTTTACAGGTAGAATTTTTTCGTCACATAATTTATCATGCAATTTTCGTCCATCCACATCATTCATAACCAAGTATCATGTTCCGCACTTTTTTCTAAAATATCAATGCAAATATAAGTGTTGTTTACACGCCAATTACTGTAATACTGTAACAAAGGAGCCTCAAGTTTATTGAAAGATAACAGACATGACACGTGCGCGCTCTCGTTAAACTCGATCGTTTCATTTACTTATCATCGTGCCCGATAACGCAACAAACTACAGTGACGTTAAATTTGGTGACAAAGTACCCGCCATGTAATCCCATTATACACGCAAGCTTTATCAAACATGACAAGATGACGGAACGAAGTGTTTTCTATCCAACGCCGAAGAAGAATCAACAACGCATACTGATCAGAACGATGATTTCAACAAGCCATTTCAATGGTCACTTCTCACCTAAAACATTCACTCGTTACATCCCAAAACTGTTGTTGTGTTTTCAGTTGTACCTGCAATTGCGAGTCCATTGGGCTATCAGCAAATTGCTGAAGCATTTACTGCAGTTTCTTTGCTTCTGGATGGCTTGGTTCACCGCCATGTCCCGAGTATCAAACTACAAACACCATTGGAGCGATGTCCTGGCAGGATCAACGCTCGGAATTGCCATGGCACTTTTCATGGTCCGTTTTTTACGTTTATACGTTTCGTAACTAGAGGATATCAAATGACGCCAAACGTGAATTCAATCTAGTACTCGAATTTTCACATTTTTTGGCTGTTCGTTTGTTTCAGGCCAATTTCGTGGCAGGTCTCTTCAAACCCAAACGGTCTGTCGGCAATGATAAAAATCTTCACGGATCAGAAAACGGAACAGAAGAGACTCAGGTGAATAATGGCACGGCCAACCGAATATGTTAGATAATATATATATTTATTTTTCTTTTCTTTTCTTTTTTTTTTTCTTAAATCATATTTTCTTCATTTCGAGGTAGTTTCACAAACGGTACAGGCATATACTATATTTATATGGATATGTGTGCATATATATATAAATATGTATATACACACACACACACACATAATTGAACGTTACGTACCAACTTCTCGGTTCTAGTCGAATTTTTTGCGAATTTCTGTACATCTGCTCGTTATTTCTCCTATAATAATATGCAAAATCCTTTCAATAGTTCGATATATTTAAGTTGCAACGTTACTAACGCAAACAACATTGCAAGTGTACATGGGACTTGTTTTCCAAAACTTTGAACATTAAGATTAGGTTGATTATATTCAGAGGGATTGCAGATGCATTGAAATTTATTCAAATAATATTGATAAATATACGTAATATAGTATTTAGCGGAAAGCAGTTGGGTGGCTGGCGATATTCGAAGGGGTGTAGATAAGATCGAAGAATTCTTACTGACAACGATCAAAGAATGAATTATCGATGTTCGTTTTGAATTGTTTTTAAGTCGCGCTTGAATTGTGAAACTAACTTTACATACGCATGTATAGTAAATCGGACGGAGAGAGAGGGATATAGATATGTTTTATTTTCACTATAGATTGAATGATTTACAAATCTATAATGTAACGTAAAGATTCACTGTTTCTATTTTTACTATATAATAAACAATGAGTATTATTGTTGACGTTTTACAAACGCTATATACAATGGTTAGGAGATCATAAGGCTCTAAAGGACGTAAACCCGACCAAACGAAGCATTATTTTCACGGTGTGTACACACTGAGAGAAATTTTTAGTTCCGGTTACCGCTCGGTCCTTGACTATTTTCATTTTTTACCACGATCGACAAAATATAGTTGCAGATACAAAATGAAAATTAGTTTTCTTGAAACCTGACAAAATGATTTTGCGTTGCAATTACCAAAAAAGGATCGACGATGGCGCAAAATGGTTAGGCGTACCTCGTTTTTCGTAATTCCAACAATATTCAAACGGTTTTTTTAACGATAACGGCTTTACTTAATTTTTCTACTTACTGTATCAAATGAAATTTTTCTCAGTGCCCAAATATATGTATACATACACATACATATAGGCATGTAAACGAACCAAAAGTTCAATCGTTGCCACAGGCGAAATCCGCGCAAGCGCGTCGATGCGGATTACACATCTTTACACATAATTGTGTGTTGATATTTTTGAAATTTAATCTAAAAAAAATTTGGTGTTATATATTTGTAAGATGCCGTAGACCGAAGAAACCTCTCGCAAGTTATCGCCGAGCAAAAATTAATAAGCGTGAAAAAGTTGTACGCGCGCTGTATAAAACTGTCGGAAAATTGATTGTGCACGGAATTGTCGGGGAAAACAAAAATATATTTACAAAATATCATCGTGTTCTTGAAAGAGAGAGAAAGAAGAAGAGTGGGTCTTTTTTTAATACTGTGTAATAATAACTAGAGAGAAGACTTTCGTAAATGGTAGTTGTATAAATAAATCGTATACACATTACAATTCATATATATATATATATATATATATTTATGTATATATATATTTAGTTACGTAAATAAAAATTTCCGAACGCTAATTGTTAGACACATATGTGAGGGAAAAAGTGCACCGCCGGATTGTAAACGTAAAAATTTTTTGCTTTAAAGTCACTTGCATGAAGCTTGCCGTGTTTTCAAATTATTTCCCCGAAGTAGGATTAAATTTACCAATAATTATATATAGCCTAGAATTTGTGTCTTTTCGGTTTGGAACAATAGCTACCTTTGACAAAGCTATTTTATAACCATGATTTTTGTCGGTAAAATGATTTCAGATTACGAAAGAGAATATTTGTTGAACAGCTTTCTTAACTTCAATCGCTATATTTCAACTTTTAAACAGTGCCGAAACGCTAAGCCGTATTATAATATTATTATAACGCGAACGAAAAATGTGCGACTCCAATTTATCAGTTGTATAATTATAATTTGCAAGGCGAGGTCAATTTTAATTTGTCTGAATAAATAATTTTCGCATTTATTGAAGGCTTTGTTGCCTAGTATTTACACAAAACCGAATTTTGCAAGATCGAAAGACGATTCAATTCGTATAATCCATACGATACTAGTAAAACAACGACAACAACGACAAAGAACTATTAAAAATAATCAAATAAATATATTAGTAATTCTCCTCAACTCAGTTAATTATAACTGCTCACGCGTAACGATGATCATTGTTTTGTGTGCAGTTGCGTAAAAGAAAACTGAAAGGTTTTTTCCTTCTTACGCACCTGTTTCATTTTTGCGATAAGAAAATATAATGACAAGTATATTTACGTTATTATTCGTTGTTTCTGCGAGGTTATTTTCGACTTTGATACCCGTAGTAATTGCCAAATTATAGATACGCCACTAAAAATTTAGTAATTATCAATTTCTAAACATCGAACCGAATGAATTGCGAAACTAACTTTTGTTATTCACAAAAATTTTTTCTTTATTTTAGATTTATTGTTATTAAATTTTATTACTATTATTACTATCGTTGTTATGATTATTATTATTATTATTATTATTATTATTATTATTATTATTATTATTATTATTATTATTATTATTATTATTATTATTATTATTATTATTATTATTATTATTATTATTATTATTATTATTATTATTATTATTATTATTATAGATTACGCTGTAAATATACGCGTTTTCATTGTTACACAATGATAAAAGTGTAACGATTTGAATTTAAATTCTAATATAGGCAAACTCTGGCTCGATGAATATAGACATATTAACTAGTGCTTCCAAAACTATTATACACACTTGATTTTGTATCTACACATTACCGGCCCTGGATATTTATATTAGATGCAGCGACACTATTTATGATATATTCTGTCAAGCTATAGGATATTAAGCCAAAGTACGTAATGTTCAGATTTCATTGCTTTTATCGGTATAGCTTAACACAGTATTGAAATTGAAAAGATTCGATCAAAAAAAAAAAAAAAAGAAAAAGAAAATGAAACGATTAAAAAATATAAGTTGATTAAATTGTAATTTATTAATTACACACTGCTGAACGAAATGCATAAAAAATGGAAAGTCGTTTTGTGTAAATTCTCTCTGTATAATTATTTTGGCTGCATGGAGAAAGACTATCGTACAGTGACGATTTTGTAATAACAAACAAACAAACAAACACGCGAGAATACCGAATGTTTGGTTTTCTTGAAAAAAAAAATAATATTACTATTATCATTATGACAAATTTATTCGAATGTTAATTATTACGATAGTTTGATATTTATATTTATATGTATGCAATTGAGATGTTATATCAGAGACGTAAACATGTTAGGCGTAATTATTTATTTTATGAAAATTTGGAAGAAAACAAACAAAATATATATATACATTTACATGTGCGTATATTATATAAAATAACTATCCAGCTATACTATGATTTATTTGTTGTTATATTCGAAACCTCAGTGGCTGAAAGAAAATCGGAGAATTTTTTTGGCACAATATTTACGGCCATTAACAAAGTAAAAAAACTATGAAAGAAACATGCTTAAATTCTCCTGACTGTAATGAATGTAAGTAAGGGATGAATAGATTGTAATTAAGCAAATTACGTGAGAACACTAAATCGTAGAAAAGCATGCGTTACAATGCAAGTTGAAGAAAAAAAAAACCAGTTACAGTTAAGTTATAAGTGATGAATTGTTTTTGGTAAAAGCATTAAAGAGAGGCGTTGGCGTTAAGCTCAATCAGGTTTCGTGGAACCAAACAAAAAGAGGGTAATTTTTGACTGCAAGATCTTACTCTTGCAATAAATAAAAGGTGAAAATATAGAAAGAGCATATAACGATAATCGTGTAGATTTAAAAGACTGTTACTTAAGACGCCACCAACTGTTTTGCGACCCTCTGAACCGAGTTTAATAAGACTCTCTCCTGAAATTTATAATCGTTTGTTTCTAAAGTGCTGTAAGCTTTGCACTTAATATTTGTAAGTTATATTTACAATTTGTTTCTGTCGGTATGAGTCAACCGTTATATGTGCAAATGCATGATATACCTCTACTTCACGTTAAACTGTATACAATCCTATTGGGCTATAAATAATAATTATTATTCTGTATTCCTGTTTGGAGTACTTGTTTCTACTATTTCCAAGTTCAAGAGAAAATTTCTGACTTCTTAAAAAGCTGCGTAACTACATGATACGAATGCGAGTGTACAACGGTGGGTAATGAGAGAGAATATTTTTATGTTTTGGCTTCTTGTTTCATCGGTTTGTGAATTGTTACAATATGTTTGTGAATGAGAGAAAAAATTACATGTCGACGCAGTATAATTGTGCATTTCTGTTTTCTTCTACTTTGGTGAATTACACGAGGTTCACGTTAGTAACGTTATCGTAAAGAAATATTGGGGAAAAAGTCACTATTTTCTTAGTTTTACAATGATTTTAAAGGAACTAATATTTCGAAATATGAGTGCATTTTGTTGTATTACGGTTCACTGAATTTCAAATAATTCCAAAATCTCTATATAACGGTTTTTCCTCAGCATGAATCTTTACGATTACGCTACTAACTTCGATATGATTGAATTACTAATTCTTTTCATCAGTAACATCGATTAACACTTTGTTGTTTATCCCTTTTTCAGCAGAGATTGAAACAAATAGATTACGGTACTGAGGCGACTGGAGACGCGATGTAGAAATAGTTAAAGCTGAATTAAACGGTGTTGACAATTCAAATTCTCAAGCTGACCAATTTGTAGGAATTAAAATTTTCAACCATCACCCCATGACACTTTAAAGTTTCAGCTTTTAGCAAGATGCTGGTCTGTTGAATATAATTGCGAATTCGACAAACTTTGAAGTCTTTAGTTGCGAGACCTGTGAATAATCTTACATAATATTAGTTCTTTCAAGGCCTGCTTGTAATAAAAAAAGGATCACTAGTCGATGTGTGATGATAATGCTTTGAAAGCAGTCTAGCAGACCAGCATCATCATAGGTTACGGGTTGATTGATATAAATGATATCTTGAATGCAAGTTGAACCCCAACTGTACGAATTGAACTGAACTTCAAAATTCATGCCACTGTAACCGAGCTTTTAAAATTTAATATTTGACCAATGGCTGATGTCATGTTTGAACCTTGTTGACCGATTGATTTATCTTTCAGGGCGAATCAAGTCCTTTGAGAAATTATGCATCAAGATATGGCACCTTACCAACGGACTTGTGAATAGATCGCACGACTAACGTACTAATTTTATGCTCAACCGACACTTCTCACAACTCACTTCATGTTAGTATTTATAAAAGTGACCAAGTTGTTTGCTAATAAATTACATGTACTTCTTAAACAAGTAGAAAGCACCGAGGTTTTGGTTTTTTCTCTTTGCCTTCCTGGTGGTCACATAATCTGGCAAAAAACTACTGTTCGAATATCCATTTAAAAACTTGGGACTTTCCTTGCTAAATTTCCTATGCACCGTTTTACCATAAATCACCCCTTCACGGTTTAATATTGACATGAACTTTGTGGGGAAGAATTTTTCAGCAAATTACAGTTACGAATTTGGCCATACCTCGTCAATTCGGATACATTACAGTTTTGATAAAAGCTAAGGTAAGTTTGCATAAAGATTACGTCAAGTTGCCCGCTGTGTAATGTAAAGTTTTCGTGACATCAGACATAAAACTTAGCTGTGATTGATTGATAAAGTAATCATTAGTAGTGCGGATAAAGTAGTGCGGAAGTACTTGTTCCGTGGATAAATAAATAGACGCAAATACTGACGCAACATTTGAATACGAGGAATAGAATGAGGAAATATGTGGCATATGTTTCGACAGAGGAGAATCAGCGAAATAGCGGTTAGTTGACGTTTACGATCTTACCTTGACATAACCTCAAACCCTTGGCGACCTCAGTCACGTGTTGCACACCTCAAAAGAACCTCGCTCTTCGATGAAATGCGTTCTGAATCTTCCGACGTGGTTGAACTCCAAGTTAATGACCTTATTTATTAAATTATTCATCTAATTAAGGAACAGTTGCACGTATTTATAATAATCACCGCTAGCACACACTCGCGATATATCAACATTTCTTTCTGATCTGTTCTGATCTTTGAAATCTGCTTCGCAACGACATTGAAGTATGTTACGAGTTACTGGGTAGCGAGTAACAATGATACGGTATATATGTCATGCTCGCAGAAATCGCAGAAATTGTTTACACAAATAACAGAGAAACCCACGATGCAATGTGTGTTAGGGGTTTTACACGACCCGCGCATTGTTGCTGCTGCGGGAAGACTTGCACATGACGTATTACGTAAATTTACAATCTCAAAAATCTTAACCTCTCACACGCAGGTCGATCATGAATATGCGATTGTCAATTACACTGAAGTTAGTAACGTTATCGTAAGGATTCATGACGAGGAAAATCTATTATTTCGCGATTTCTAAATTGTCTGAAATTCGGTAAAGCCTAATAAAACAGAACACATTCGTATTTCAAAGTCTTAGCTCCTTAAATTTAAATTAAGAAAATAGTGATTTTTTCCATAATGTTTCGTTACGATAACGTTACTAACTTCAACCTCGTGATTGTCAAATGTTGTGTTCCGAAACATCACCGTGATGATAAAATTCGCCATCAAAAAAGACAAACGCATGAAGACTATTCGTGCGTTCGGTAATTACGTCAGATTCCTCGATTACCTCGAAACGCAACGCTTTTTTTCTCTCCTCGCGATGCGTCTCGAGACATTCAACTCTCTTCCAGCGCGCGTTTCGAGGTGATCGAGGAATCACGTGAAAATACCAAACGCAGTTATATAGTGCAAGAGAGATAGAAGAAAGATTTTCCGCTTAAAGCTGATTTCTGATTGGTCTAGATAGCGCTGCTGGCCGCTTTCACGAGTGAAAAGTAAGTCAGAATCAGGAGGCAGTTGAGCGAAGTAAATTATCCCAGAGAACATGTGGTCTCCGAAGTCACGTTCGCGAAATACGACCGGGTAAAAAAAATCTCGCTAAGCGCTGTTTTAATAGGCAACCGAGTACACTAAGCGCCGGTATGTAGGCAACCGAGTGCACTAAGTCCTGGCATGTTGGCAACTAAGTACACAGCAGGCAGCGGATATCGATCTTATTATTGCGCACTCGACTACTGATGCGGAACATAACGCTTTCGAATTTACAAATTTCGAAGGAAAACACTCTTGACGTTGAATTTAGACCGCCCACCGCTGCCTTCTGTGTACTCGGTTGCCCAAATACCACCGCTTAGCGGGATTTTTTTATATCGGTCGTATCTCGCGAATACGACTTCGGAGACACGTTCTTCAGGTTAAACTATTGAGCTTGACCGCCTTTATAACCCCTACCAGTTTGGTCACTCGATGGTGGGTCACCCTATAGAACCGTATAGCGTTGATTGAAAATATGTAATATAGTCCGGGGTTATTTTTCGTAATGGTTTTTCGGGTCTGGGCGGATTTGAGAGCTACTACCTTGTACTTACGAACGGATCTTATGGGATCCCAATGTAAAATCGAGTCGGCATAGTAGAATACTGCCATTTTCTCCCCCGCTTTTCAGCGCCCCTTACCCGCACCTTAAAGTCCATAAGCAGTTTTTATACATATTCATTCAACATCAATATTCACTGAGAAAAAACGAACAAGATGAGTTTCTGAACATAGCTATAAAATAATTCTGTGCACACTCATTGGCGGAAAAGTAAATAACGCAAATTTCTGAAAAAAACTCTGCATCCGTTAAATCTTATCATCGGGCTTAGAACTTTTATCGCAAATTCCTATTTCTGACCAATTAAATGTTTTTAAAATATAAATCGAACAATCTTCCAGGCACGTTATTTTCAATATTTTTAGAAAAAAGAGACCCGTAAAACAGGACGTTGACGTAGTCCCAAGTGAAATGACGGCGGCTCATCTTGGTAGTTCCTCTGAATACGATTTCATCGCGGAATGAAATCTCGAAGAAATATTCTATCTTCGGCTGAAGAGCAGTGAAGTAAACCATTGTACCAGTTAATGTTCGGATAAATACGTAGTGTAGTCAAATAAAACATTCTACAAATTATATGTATGTATACATATTTTTCTATCATTAAGTTTTTTCAGTTTTCATACAAAGAACTTTGATTAACATCTCAAAGTAGAAAGTATATTGGTGAAGGACTTTGAATTCAAAACAAGAAAATATCTTCCTTTTCTTTCATCTATAGTTTCTCACAGCTTACTCAATAGTGACAAAATGAACCGAATCGATATTTGAGATACTGGTAAGCAGTAGTAAAAAGGTTTTTTAAAAATCAGAAAATACGGCCATCGAAACGTCTTGAGTAGCCAATTTATTGAACACTGCTATGCTGTTATCCCTTGAGTTATTTATCTGGTTTTGTATCACAGTTACCACTTGTTATTATTTTTTAAATCCTTAATTCATAATAATTTATATATTGAAAGTTATGTTAATTCTTATAATTAATCTTACACAAACATCACTGGGTATACTGAATCTTGCAATTCTATTTCGTTCACTCGATCTCACCTCCATCATCTCTTACATCAGCATTCTAAAATCAATATTACATGCGTGTTTACTTGATTAAATTCATACAGCAATGACGCAATGAATCAAGTTGATTAATGTCATTAATCAAATTTTGTGAATTGTCTTTGACATCAGTACTTAAAAATCTATTCAAGTAGCTGTTAGTTGTCAATAGAAAAAGCTAGATAAATGCAACTAAATTAGCATATTTATGACAAATAACAAAGTAGTACGGATTACATGTATTTAGACTCCGTTGAGTCCAATTCATAGTGCATGACAATGTTTCAAAGAATTATTAGCAATAAAAAGCACTATTTATAGCTACCCAAGTACGTACATACAAGACAAACGCCAAACATGAAAAATAATTACATTCTCGAATTGGAATGTGAAATTCAGAAATACCGTATTATTTCGAGTACAAGTCAAGCTTTTCGGTAACGGACATCACTCGCAAATTCTTCATCCTCCACTTTTACGTAGGATTTAATTAAACGCGGATTAACATAGAAGATTTACCTTACCAACTGAGCAAACTTTTTTTATCAACGTGAAATTGATGTTCTCACAATACGGATGCGCTCATAATCTTCGAGATATTGAAAACTCCATCTTCAAATTTTTCGAACAGCAATTGTTTTGTTTACCGTGTAAACAAATTAGAAACTACGTTGTTTGTTTTTTGGTCAAAGTACTGACAGAGGGGAATCCAGGGGTTCAGAGAGAAATCGAGTGACAAAAAAGATTCGAAACAGTTATGATGTAAATTTTAAGCTCACTGCTGTGCAGTAAGTCTAAAGACCTAACAATTATAAAACTGCAGATAAATACGGTGTCGTAGAAAAAAAAATTGTACGTAACTGGTGGCAAATGAGATAAAAATGATAGTCCATGTGCTACACGGCGGAACTTTAGACTGCCTAAATCTGGAAAATATCCAGATATCGACAAACCAATTTCTAATTATATTCACGACAAACGAAGTCAAGGCTTTGCGATAACTCGCCAAATAATACCATTAAAACCTTTGGAAACTGCAAGAGCTATGAATGTTCCTCATACTCAACCTAAAGGTAGTTTGGGTAGACGGATGATGAGGAAAAATGATTTGTCATAGAGACTAAGCACAATCATGGCTCAACACTTGCCACATCATTTTGAAAGCATCGTACGAGGATTTAGAAAATGTTGCATCAGTAACATGTTAGTTGGGACTTGAGATAATATCTTCTGGGAAGATGAAGTGCTGTAGAAGGAAATGATAGTTGAAGTGAAGAGAGTAAAGAGGACAATGACACAGATATCATTGCCTAATATTCCGATGTTTAAAATACAAGTACCTGAGTTGATATCTGTCGATATTAAAATTTACACAAGTGTTCCTTATAAAATTCAATATTACAAGTCACTAAAAATAGAAATGACAATTTGTTGGTAAAATTCGACTTATATGCAATTTCTAAAAAAAATGTTTCAAACCCAACTTTAGAGTTAGGAGTCCACTTATATGCAGGGTCAACTAGTACTCGGAATAATAAGGGATTTATATAATCTACGTACCTAATAAGCTATGTACTCAATCGCTTGTGCGCGTGTATGTATATACTAGTAATAATGAAAATTAAATAGCATGCGTGACAAAAATTAAATTGATAATTGAGTATTAATAACATTGAAATTTCATAAGCATTCAGTTTATTCATTCATAAATAAGGTCGAAATAATCGTTTAAAAAAAAAAGAAAATAAAGGGCAAATACCGTTAGATTTATTCAGGGATCAGCGTGCATCAAAACCTGTAGAAATAAAGAATAAGAAAATTAGTGGACACAAAGTTAATTAAAGAATATCATGCATAGCATAAATGCAAACTAGAGTGAATTGCAAATAAACGTTGTATATATGTACATTGAGAGTTGTGAGACTTGATAAATGAAAAATAGCAATTGAATTGAGTATTTGTCCATATTATTATTCTCATTATTATTATCGTCATTTTATTTATTGTACCTAAGTTGATTTGAATTCTTTTTTCCAACACATGCTTGGAAAGTTAGATTTTTTAAACCTATGGAACGTGCGTAAAATATCCACTGAAGTCTAGTAATACTGGAATACTAGAACGCATACCCGCTATACTTTGCCTATCTTTCTTTCTATTTTACTACGTTGCGCATGCGCACATCCAAGTTAGTATAATGTCTATAAAAATTTCATTTCTCAACACACATTCACCAGTTCAGAGTGATACGATTAAGTTCAGGGCGAAAGATCAGTATAAAACTGAAAATTAAAAATTGGTACATGCGTGTCATGTCCACGGATACAATAACGTATGGCATCGAGACAGCAATATCACGTATTACCTGTAAGTACACGAATTATTGTTTTTACACAACGTAATAACTTTTTGAACTGGATTGTACGGAGAGTCCAACGTACCATCAGCCATTGCTAGTAGCTATCTCTCTCAGCTCGAATCAGCGTCATCAGTAAGTGTTTCAGTATTAGTAGGGTTCAGTGAAAGAGCCCCATTTCTAAACAATGCGCTAAAACGATGTTGGCGTATGCGCTCAACTGAAATTCTCAATTTTACACACTATGGGGAATTTTTTTTTAGCGCACTTTCCCACAACTTAATTTTACGCACGAACTTTACGAACCGCCAGTGACGTCATTGGGCTCAGTTGAACCTGAAGTTGGCGCGTTGAGGTTAGATTTCTCTTAATTGCTCTTGATCTACTTCTTTTGACTACTATATTACATTTGTTTGTTTCAAATTGTTAGCAACTCAAACTTTCCTTCACAGATGTTGGAAATAATAGCGTGTGTCACATGTGCGGATGGGCAATATCAGACTCATGTGTTTACAGCGCTCGCCTTAGGTCATGCTGTAAACTTCACACTCGTCGAAAATTGTCCACTTGCCGCATCTGTAACACAGTATACTATTTTTAAATACTCAACTACCTTGGTAAGCTGCACATGTCACATGTCGCAAGATCGGCAGGATTAATAAATGTGCAATGACGACATGTCCACAGAGGTTGCTCAGGAACTGGATTAACTGCTGCTCCGGTACCAGCACTAGTACCTACACCTACTGCAGACATGGATGCTCCAGGATTGTTGCTAAACGTTATTCCTTGCGGTGCATGTGGAGTCGTTGCAGCTGTTGCTGATATCAACTGCTCTACAGTTGCCCAGTGTTCAGAATGTGCCCATTCCAAAGCTTGTTCTCGATTCCCTGAACGTATCGCCGTCAACAGTGGTACCATATAATCCTGGGAGAATTGGGATAAATTACATTAGGTACTTGTTTAACATTACAATCCAAGGTATTAATGAAAATAGATTGATCAATCCATCTTTACTACAGTATTACTTGAAATTTATACTTATTTTCCCATTTCTTTTTTTATGTCTAAGCATGCAAAACTTAGGACAGTCTATAATACCTTCATTGGCAGCATGTCCATTGTGGCAATAAAGAGAAGTAGATGAAAATCAGATATTGCCTCAAAGAATTGGTTCGGCGCAAACTGCTGCATGTACGTACAAAGAGAACTGAATTCTTGTAGCTGTCCATCGACTAGCCTGGAATAAAGTACGATTATAGATTACTAAGATTGAATCAAAATCAATTTGTAACATAGTAAAAATAAATGAATATATATGGACTAATAAATAACAAAAATGATTTTCAGAGATCAGTTGTACAAAAAACCAGTCAATGCTGCTTGTCGGTAAAACACAATTATCTTTCACATTATTTTTTTTTACCTATTTTCAACTGGAAACGGCGTGTTGTCCTCGTTTACGTGAAAAGTAAACTGTGGAGTAAGCGGTGTCGAAGCTGGAACATCGACCAGCAGGTACTCAACTGGCAGAGGTCTGGCTAATCTGGATACTTCGTTGCCGTAACTATCTTTTTCCTGAGTAAACAAAAGAAGAAAAATTAAGTAAATTGGAATGCGTTCGATTGTTAGCAATTAATGAAAATATTGCAAGAAGATTCACAAATTCCCGCCGAAGCCATAGAAGTTGAAGTTCACAAGACTGCCGAGTGCATCGTATTTAGCGAACAATAACTAACAGGTGTTAAAAGAAGACTGAGCTGGAATAGAGGGAAAATTCACGTAGAATAATTAGCGAGCGATAAGAATTGCTTATAAGACGTGATCACTTTAAACGCATGAAACATTAATATGTGAAATGACGAGTGAATGACGTGACGTAAAAACAGATGTTTCGATCAGTGTACGTACAGCGCTATGATTGATTTTTTGTTTCAATATACGCCGTCGCACGAGCGAAAGTCGAGGTTTAAGGCGGATCTAGGAGGCTTTGAAAATGGTCAGCGCGCGGCCATCGGTGGAACCAGGAAACAGCGGGAGTAAATCGCCGAACGGCGTTGGGGGGGGGGGGTAAAGAGAGGACGGGAGGAACGTAGAGCAACAGATCGTAGCGCGCGCTGTGGTGTGTGTCGGTCGGTCGGTTGGTCGGTCGGTCCCTCGCCGCCATGCTAGTGGTTAGTTTAGTGAATCAAACATCATGATGTGGCAAAACGTTTGCAGCACAAGTTAAGATTAAAATAATAATACGCCGCGTACCGGCGAGCCGTCGTAATGCTGCATATAATAACGTTCGATAACCGTAAAATATACCCGTGTACAGTACAAAACGCCAACGATTAAACCGCGCGACATTTAATCTCGATGTAAATTTATATATGTACATAATATATACATGTATGTATGCATACGGAATACATACATGAAAAGAGCGTCCGAAAAACTACTGCGTTACATATAATATAACGTATACGACATTATTAATAATTTTAATAAAACAATAATTTCACGTAGTCAATAAGCCACTGATATACTATACGGGTTGTCCTCGCAAACGCATACACACGGTACGATCCTATTTTGTATCCTAAAAATAATTATCAACATCGAACGTTAACATTATCTATCTATTGTGGCTAAGCGACCGAAGTACCGAGCATTTCTCGGTCTCGTCTTATGTATTGTTGATGAAGAGGGGAGTTTCTTCCAGTTTCTTCCACTGTGTGTGATTGCATTTATACCCTACATTGTATACATATAACTTATGTTCCGCCAATCGGATTTCCTCCAATCACTGCTGATCAGCCCGTTAACAATTGATTGCTTCAGCTCGCTATCTCTCCCCAATCGTTTGCGAATCCTGAGCGGCCTACGACTAACCCCCTAAATAAATTCTCAATCCACGTTGCATTCATTCTCGTCAAAACCACAGTCTCGCCTTTACGAAGTATGGAACCTGAGTGCCTGTATTCAATACGTGTCCTGGCTCCTCCCACCACCCCACCCCCCATGTTTTGGCGGGATTTCGTGCGCACGCGCGCTGTCCTGCAATATGTCATTTTTCGTCTTACAGAAAAATGATCGGCAATTGTTTTTTTCGATGCCTCCCCCCCCACCCAACGATAAACCCAGTGCGAATTTCGTCACACTCGTTATTTCCTTCATATGTACTTGTAAGAGAGAGAAAATAATGATGATATGGATGTAATTCCATTATCATCACTTGGCTGTCTCTTCATTTTCTTACACTAAATGTAATCGCACACACTTTTTGTCACACTCTCGGTCACGCGAAAGGAATAGTCGCACGATCGCTTTGCAGAAAATTAATGAATTGAAAAGGAAATAAACACACGATTGGCTGTTATTTATTTACATGTACAGATGCTGGATCCGAGCGTACTAACAGATCTAGAGGAGCTGACGCTGTGTAGTTATTGCAAGCAGAAATTTAACGACACGGAACAATGCCCAAAGTACCTGAGCTGCAAGCATCACTTCTGCTTACGATGTATAGAAAACAATCTGGTTAAGGGGCGACAACTAGTTTGTGCCCATTGCTGGAAGTCAACTGAACTTGGACATCAAGGACCCGATGCTCTACCCACACATTCCTCTCTACTCGCCCTCGCCAATAACTTTTCGCACCTTAAAATCAACTCTAACAACATCACAGCTAACAAACCCACCGATAAGGAAAGAAAGGTATCCAATAACGATGAGAACAAGTCAATATCATTCAAACATCCTACTTATTGTTAACATTTGTCATGTTAATCTTAAATTCTCAAATGAATGTGTCGAGGAAGCTTTGTTGAGAGTTGAATCCAGAATATTGGAAAATGTCGGAAGTAGTGTTCTCGAAGAATCAGAGTATGCCACATATTGAGAAAAGAAACAAGTCAATTTCAGAAACCACTCTTTTAATGGGAAAAAAGCTTTATAAAGGAATGCATCATTGAATTATCTTCCCTAAGTTGAGAATGCTAGGTAAGCAAGTGGTTAAGTGATGTGCTGGCTGAAGGGTGAAGCCTTACTATGGAAGGATTTTTTATTAATCAGATCATGATGTAATGTCATCATTGTTGTTCTCACTCAACTTGACATACCGTGTACACATATACGCAATGATGTGAGAGCGGGCATGTGTGCATATTTTCAAATGTACAGGCTGTTAGAAAAGCAGACAACAAGGCTTGAGCCTGTTTTACAGAGCTAAATTTTTTCAATACTTTCAGAGTGAGAACTGCCACACACATGGTATGCCATTGGCATTATGGTGTGCAACTTGCTGTTTGGCGCTCTGTCGAGCCTGCGCCACACCGCAGGAACATCCTGGTCACCAAATTAAATCACATACAGATGCCAAAGATCAACTCATAACTGACGTAAGTACCAGATGACTTGATTAAAAAAGTGAGATCTTTTAAAAATTCCTGAAAAACAAGCTTTTGTACCCTTACAAAGTTGAATGAAGTGACATGTTCTGCCCCTGATTTTAGCATAAAACATAGAACTAGGGAATAAAGTAAAATTAAATAAACAGGTTCAACACGAATTGGTAGCAATTCGAAAACTATCGACGGAGATTCAGAGACTGGTTATGCAGCAGCGAGAGTTCTTAATAAAAGTGTTAGAGGCCTGCGTTACGCTGAAGACACGAGTAGAGACAGATTTGCAAAATGGGTGGAGCTACTATCCAGAAATAACAGAGGCACGAGAAACGCTGGGAGAGGCCAAGGCTAGTCTGCAGATGATTGAAAATCCCGGTGACATTTACAACTTGCATACCCAACTAATTTTAAAGAAACAAAGGTTGCAAGCCAAGTATCAAGAGGCTACAGTGCAATGTCAACTTGACGATTTAATCGGTAATTCAGGTGTAGTATTCGACTTTACCCTGTTGAAACAAGCCTTGGCTAGCATAAACATGGGTGAACCCGCCATACCGCAACCTCCGGGTGGAAGCGGCAGACTACACGGTCACCTAGCAGCTTCCCAAAACCCGATATTGTTCCTGGCAAACTACTGTATGTCTCAACTATACTCGAGGCACATGGCCAACAAGCAGCACGTGCAAAATGGGTCCATTGAATTTCATCCTAACATGATACCAGCACAACCTCCTCCTCCTCCATTGCACGTTCATCAAGGCCCTCCACCTCCATCGCAAATACTAGTACCCACTGGGTCGCCATCCGTGACACAACCACCACCGGCACAACCGAATACGATACTCCATCCCCAACAACAGTCCGCGTTTATTACCGAGGTTGGCACCAGCAGCGGTGCTTTGGTTGCAGTTCATTCACCTCCTCAACCACCGTCAGGCACCATACCAACGACGATGAGAGGCCCCCCTAATCCATATCCCCTTTACTATTTCAATATCGATGTTAACGGAGCTCCACAAGGTAGAATTGTGATAGAAGTTAGACCGGATGCAGCGCCAAAGATGGCAAAGAATTTCAGCGTGCTTGCAACAGGTGAGATAGGGGTCGGATACAAGGGCTGTACGATATTTCAATGCTGGGAAGGAGAGTCGGTGATAACCGGAGATTTTGAACTAAACAATGGACGCGGAGGTAGAAGTATATTCGAAGATGGATTTTTCATGCCCGACGATACAAAGTTTCCAGCAGTAAGAGGTGCTGTAGGTATGAGAAGAACGCAAAAACGACACGATAACTTGGGGATGGTTGGTTCCCAATTTCGCATAATATTACAGGAAATGAGGGGGTTCACTGGGATATTTGGCCATGTAGTAGAAGGTTTGGATTTAGTGGAAAAAATTTCAACCTACGGTGATCAGACTGGTAAACCGACGAAAACCATACTGATTACTAAATCTGGTAAACTGTAATGATTATGTTGATGCGCCGATATCAAAGTCTATATTTTCGTGATAGAAAGAGAAATTAGGGAAACGGCTAGAAAATTGTATAGGTACGATTGTAAATGTTACATCGCTATAAATGATGTTTTGTCGTATGCGCCTCTGGTGCTCTGTACGTTAAGTCACAACTTAATTACTATATATAACAATAGAATCTAAAGAAGTTGAATCTATTTTTTGAAAGTGGTCGCATTCAAATAAAAATCCATATTTTGCTATTGATTGGGATTTAACAAGGTTCTATGATCTACAAAGGATCGATACATATGTACCTCGAAAATTGATCGTAATATCAATACAAGTAGCTAGCTATATATGAATACGGGATTTTTCTTTTAGAAGAAGTTCGTCATTTATTTTGGCTATCGAAATATTTTATCTAGATTTGAATCTGTCTGCAAACGTCAGTAGACGACAGAATTATGGAACTCCTTGCGTCTTACAATTGGGAGTTAGTCTATAAATGGAATCTATGTTATAAGCGGACAATGATATATTTTTAGATGAGGGCTAATTTTTGGCCGAGATCCGACAAGTTCGTTATTAGAACGTACATGAACGTACAGTTTGTGTGGAATTAATCCCAAACGGTTAGAAAAGGGACCTACGTATCTTGATTAAGTGACTGTTGTATATCGCAGTGAGAATGAACATGATACACATGCATTGTGTATACATGATATACTCTTTTCAGATAGGTTTCATTTTCATCATTAGTTTTTAAGCCTCAAAGGTAGTATATCCCGCCTCTCGTTCCGTGTTACAAATAGTGAAGCGTCATTGTAATCGAAATTGTGTTGAAAAAATTAGATCTCAATATACAATGTACAAGAAGGCCTAACTATAATATAGTATATAGAAAAATATTAAACGTCTCTCGTAATATCTGGTCGAAAACGAATGAATATAAGCGAATATATTAATCAAATCATTCCTTGATACTGTATATCGAAATGCTACGAATATGTAATATGTTACTATAGTCGTGTAAAACCCGTCGTTATGTATTATAATACTATTATTATTATTATAAATATTATAGTATCTGCTCGTCCTCGTTGTCGTCGCAAAATGCCTTTTTTGGAAACCTCAATTGATGTTGAACTTGAAAGTTTTAACTCTTGTTAATTAGCTAATAACGACTATAACCACGTGTACCGCATTACGATAAATTATAAATACCGTTATGAATATCGATTAAAAGGTGGCCACTCCGAATTCCTTCCTCTTTTCAATTTTGTGTTAGAAAAAAAATATATCACCTAGGCTCGACGTACCTAACGACTAACATTGACTTGAGCGAAGTCAGTGGCCAACCTGTACATAGATAACGAATGAAAAATATATATATATATATATACACACACACCCACAAACATACTTTTCTGAATGTGACAAAGCAGTAGCATATAGCTTATACTACAGATATCGGATACCGTCGATTTATCCTTGCCTTTGTCTTTGATGAAAACGATTATACTTTGTAAATTATCGTATATTTTCCCCCATATACATATATGTATCTATAAAAGTTAATTAAATTGTTTGTTTTTTTACATTTCCTCTGCCAACTATACATTTTATAGGAAATAGTACGTTTACCACTTCGTCTAATTGTGGTAACATGAATCAAAGAACCAAATTAGTAAAAATAATAATAGTTGTATATGTACAAGGTAAACAATTGTTACCTAAGACATGCTGTAGATTTAATCGACCATTTTCCAGTTATAAACTGTTGCCATTCTTAACAATGCAAGTACTTCACTTGGTCCAACTTTTAGTTTTATATTTTCAAATTTAGGTTTATTACTGTATTAGTTAAAAAAACCGAATAGCTCGTTGCGGCAAAAGTATATTTGTAATCTACTATGGAAGATAATGAATATGAAAAGAGATAATTAAGAGCTTGTTATGGGAGAAGTAAAACTTGCCACATAGGGATTATAAAAGCAGATCATAATTATAGAGGAAATTGAAATGTGAATGTTTGATCTTCAGGTAAGAGGGTGTAAACAGTATATCATTTATTCCAAGAAATTCCCTCTTTCCAGAATTTCGAAATTGATAACAAATTTTCAATTTCTCTACTATTCCAAATCATACGACTGTCTGAATGTGTTGGATGTTACAAGACGGTGTGTGGTGAATTAAATTTGCAACGAATGATTAGAGATTTATGGCTCGCAGTAGTTGAGAAATTCAAAATAGTAGTTGAAATTGAATATATAGCCACTGTTATCAGCAGCAGAAATATGAATAAATATATGTATACAAAAGAATATACGTATAAATGCGATGGTAAAAAAAAAAAGTTAAATGTAAAACGAATTCGAATAGCACCGTTGGAAATAATTAAGTTACGTGGTAAGAAAATTCTTAATATCACAAAGACATGTTATTAAAATCGTTGAAGATCGTATAACCGAAGGATTGTGAGCATTTCAATGATGCTGTAATTGGCGATTTACTTTTTAACGAGAATAAACGGTGATTATAAAAATTAATGTTAGACGACCTCATCATTGTAAAACATGTGAACCATCCAATGTATATGTGCGCGAAAAAAAATGTTTGAAAATAAAATAAGTACGTGACGGAAACTTAATACCGCAATTAATTTCTCACTCCATATATATTATTTTATTGTTTAAACGAATATTGGAAAACAGCTGAAATTGAATTTACCCACCCAAGAAACCTTACAACATTTCATAAAATTCAATAAGGGCAATTCAAAAGAAGAGGAAGTTGTCACTTACCTTATAGTAAACATCAGGAACATATTGCTTATCTGTGGACTCAATAACGTAGCCAAGCTCCTGCGCATCCTTGGTTGGGACTAGACACCCATCACGTACCAATGCCATGCACTGATTAGAGACTTCGTATCCTTCCATGTGCACTTGATTCTTATCGTCACCTGGAGATCAAAGGAAAAGGTAAAGAATATTCTGAGAACAGTTTTTGATTGCAATGTAAAACGAAAGGCTCTGATTTACTAGGAGGTGCACTGCAGTAAATTTATACCATATTGTACCGAATAATACAGCAAGCGTGATAAACACTCTGATTAATATATTGTTAATAATTATACATTACCTGTGACACAGACTGTGACGAACTTTGAGCCAAAATAACCACTCGGTGAAAAACGGCATGGATTCGGATGCTGGTTTTGAAAGTATCCTGCCATAATACACTCTTGTGCTGATAAAAAGTGACTGTCTATATTTCTGACGTGTTTCACCTGGAAAAATACACATTCATATGCAATTAATTATTTTTGAATAACGCATTATCCACAGATCTTGTCGCGGCGTTTGTTTCAAAATGAAAATTAAAGCTTGGACGTCAGCCAATACGTACCGTGCCTTTTTTGACATCTTCAGCAATTAAATCTGTGAATATCCACCCCACTCTTTGCAAACCAAGAAGTCGAGCAAGTTCGTCGACTAATTCTTGTCTTGGATCTGGTAGGAGAGATACAGTATCTCTCGTGCTGTCCTGAGAGGAATTATAAGCCATTTGTAGATAAAATAAATATAAGTTTTGTGATTTGAAGAGCTTTAATATGTTACTAAAGTCGAAGATCATTCGAATTGTTCTTACGAATATTGAACAACTTACTTGTGGAGGTTCGTATATTGCAGCAACTACAGCCCTAATGCCTAGGGGTACGTCTGAGTGTATTTCATATCTACCATAGAGGTAACCAACACGTTGATGTCCGGTACTACGCCAGTAGTTCAAAAAGCGCTCCACTAGACTAGCATTCTCAAACATGACGTTATCAACGTGACGATACTGTTGCCGATTCAACGTGATAGCGTTGGGCTGACATTTACTGCAAATCCCACGAGGCCATGGTGGGTGATCTTTGCAGCCTGTCTTTATGCGACAACTTATGTCCTCCAGTTGAAGAAATTTCCCTCTGTGAAAGATGATAAGTTTTAAATTAAATTATAATGCCGTTTCATTTCTAAAAATTCACTTACTTCTATCAGTTGTAACATTATAATTATGACTTCCAAATATTTTTAGTGTCACAGCTTGACTTCAACATCGAACTCTCTACGTAATGACATACCTATCAACCCCAGCTGTGAGCTTTCTGAGGTACGAGTGGAATGATAAATGCTTGATGTTTTGTTCCTTGAGGTATGCTTCATCAAATGGTTCTAATGGTGAGCAGTGCACGCAGCACCCGTTTGCACCATGGCGGCATCTGTAAATATTAGGATCATGAATAGCAATAGATATTAATCGAGTACTCGTCTTAACTTAGAAAATTTCTGAATTTCTTTTCACTTAAAGTCGATCTAATCTCTCAAAATTGACCTTTGAGCGCTCAGGGGTACATTTGTAGAAAAGGAATCAAACGGATAGGCGATGTGAATGATAATCATACATTAGACTCACAATTTCTCGTCACGCTTCTGCTGTATCTTGCCATCAAGCTTCCACAGTTGTTGATCTACTTCATCTTCCGTGACACTGGCAAGAGGTCGAGATGAATTGATGGCCATAGATCCCTGCGATAATCTGCTCGTACTCGGCATTGGTTCTGCTAAGATCAGTTAACCTTATTAGGATTGAATGTTATGAGGCCGCAGTTGGTAACATTAACATAACAAAATGTTGAAACAAAATTAACTATTTCACAGTTTCGGTATAACTAGAGGAGTTGAATTCACAAGATCTGAGTTTGTAAATGCTATATTACGGTTTACTGCTGATGCATCATTACTATAGCGTTACGAACTTCAATCTGATTTAGTACTTGAAAAATTCATTCTTAACTTACTGCTCAAAATGCTTTTACATTGTGCGACGATCGATATTAACTATAAGTCCTACAAATAAGAGCAAGTATAACAAATCTATTCTTCACCCATTGTATTGATTGTTTAAAAATTCTTAAACTATGTTGTACAGCGACGAGCTTCCAGTTTACATCAAGCGAAGTTATACCAAAGTACTGCTGGCAATTATTATAATTTATACTTATAACATCTTAGTGAAGATTACCGGCAGGAATATTTATGGAGGCACTACTAGTCGATGGTCCATCCTGTGGCCGTAATACTGTGCCATTGAGGGGCACAAGGTAGACCATATCGCCGTGAGACAATCCTGTTCCAAGGACTGTTTTGCTTCGAGAAGATACGAGTTCATCCTTGTGATTTTTTAGTTTATATAATCCAAAACTAAAGCTGTCCAAGTTAAACGTATCATGTACCTAAAACATGAGAATTGAATTGATGGTGACACCGTAAAGACAACATCATTAATCCAAGTACTTCTAAGCAAACTCTGATTCGCTGTATAATGTTTTCAATAACTAAATCGTGACCAGTTCTTTCCAAATCTGTTGTTATCATTGAATCACGCATTGCTTCGTCACTAGAATAGACAGTATTTAAAAAATATTTCAAGAACAATGACTAGAGAAAAATGTGTTATCTTTACCGACAATAGATGGCTCTCAGCTCAAGCATGATAAACTGTACGCACAAACTTGAGCCAGTGGTTTCACTTATTTTAAGTCACAAAGGCTAGCATTTACAGCGACAACTTGCAATGAATTTGCGAGTAAAGAAAAATTATGAGAATTGCAATCTGCTCTTACAAATAACAAGCAGAAGTACAAAATACCTTATTATTAGTAATTTCTTTTGCAAAATAAATTGCCAAATAAGTCAAACCTTTTCAAAGAGATCACGGACTGTATCAGTCGGTCTCACTTCTATCCGTTTGGTGCCTTCGGGTGATTGAACTCTGAGAGTCTGAAAATTGAATGACAAAATAAGGGGTTGCATGAAAGTAATTAGCATCGCAGTGAAATAAATTAACAGTATTTTTTCCCTTTAGGTTAAAAAAGAGAAGAAAATACTTTCGTTACTGTTCTTGAATATTTCAACAATGTATTATACATATATTATATGCATAGACATGTACGTATTATATTTTTCCCCATCGTAGGTAATGACAAAGGCGCAAAACGCGGCGTGGGTCGGGGGGAATGAAAAGGTTACGGCTAATAAATATCTACGGTTATCGGTATAGTGGGCGACTTAATTTGTCGGTTGTTTGAGTCATAGGTGACGGTGCGGATTCAAATAGACTTACAATTAGCGTTGATTTTGACATTTCGCCGGTATTCCAGAAGCATCAGCTGTTCGAGAGAGAGTTTCGAGCCCGCTGCCACAAGGCTTGCCTGTGTTAACAAAGCCCGATCAAAATCCCTAGTCAGCTGTGGAAAAACTGCCGAGTCAACCTTACGTGCCCATAACCTCTCTACGCTAAAGTATTACTACACGGTAAGTTTTGTACTTATAATTATCACTCGCGATCGCACATAACCAGTTACGTTACCCCCTTTATTTTATCGCCGTTCATCAGAGTCCACGATAATCGGTTAATATTCCTCTGCCTAACCGCGCGCAACAACTTTTTAAACGATAAATTGAGAGATATTTCACCCGAGTCGACGACTCGACTCTATTCTCGTCGTCAAGGAGCCACTGACACTCGCGTACCAGCCGCGTGCAGGCTCAATAAAAAGAGGAGGGCCCCGCTTCTTCTAGATGATCCGAATTTTCGTCGGTAACTCTCGCCGTTTCACCCCATTTCTCATAGAAAATCATCGCCAGCTAATATATTTTTCAGTCTGCGAATCTGCATTCGCGTATTTTAGTCGATAGAGAGAAGGGAAAAAAAAGGAATGGAATAGGATACGTCGATATACGTATAGTATGCGGTACAGTCTGGTCGAAAAACATTTGAAAACAAAAAACTGTGAAATATAATAAATTATCATGTTGAAGTTAGCAACATTGTCGTAACGGTTCATGTTAGCGAAAAACTGTTGTTTCGTGACCATGGTATAGTATAAAATTAGTAAACCTTAACAAAACAAGATATAACTCTTATGATAAATATTAGTTTTTCAAGTTCGTGTTAAAATTGCGAAGTAGTGAAGTTTTTCACGATGTTCCGTTACGATAACGTTACCAACTTCAACCTCGTAATAAATTAGATTCCAAATCTGCGAACTTAAACTGCGAAGTTAAACGATAAATTTGAAATTGATTGAAAAGATTATATATCCTCTCGACATCACGCAGTAATGATAAAAACCCTATATCTATATTATTATTATCGCAACATTCTATACCAAATCTATATAATCTTTTGTCCAATTTTCATTATTATCATTAATTAATCAAAAAATATTCTGACAAAACTGCATTGATAAGCAGAAAACGATAAATTTATGCTTCGTTGAAGAATATAATGAATTCTATGAGACATTTATATCAAGCATTCCCCAAAAAAATTTGCACGAAAGTGCAGCTGATAATCAGACGTTTCGACTCAAATTCGCGGGATTTCGTAAAAAAGAAATTTTTTCTTCTACGTCAGAGGAATATTCGTCTTTCGTCGAATTCAACTACATCAGTTTCAGTCGCACCTTCTAAACGGATGTTTAATTTCGTTTTCTCTCCTCGGACAGTTTTCCGATTAGACTGTACACCCGGTCCGATACATTCTTAAACAGGTTGCACTACACGTTGACTTAAGAATCTGTATACATAGTACGGCTATATTTATGTTACATCTACTCTGTGTATACATAGACGGAAGCATAGACAACACATTGACACACACATGTATGCACATTTGTGTGTAATGTTGTATGATCATTGCGTGCGTAATTATAATTGCATGTACGCATATTGTGTTATAAAAATAAACACATATAATAAGAATAACAATCGATCAGTTTGGCAGTTAATTAATAGTTCATCTGGGTGTCAGGATGTGTCCGGCATTAACGAGTTACCTCTTTATTCTCTATACATCATTTCACATTTGGATTATAATCGTTGTTATTATTATTTTTGTTTTCACGTTGTGCTAGTGTTGTATAAAGCACGGTGTTTTTAAGCTTAATACTGGCAAGTATAATAATATGATTAGTCAATGTTTTGAAATGAAGTAACTGCGTAAAACAAATTGTCCTGTATTTCTATGCATCTCGCATTATCTGCGGTGCGTGATCATTAAGCTAAACACTTAGTAACCGCGAGATTTCGACTTTCGTACTTTTCCGTTATACCAAACACCCCTCCTGCAAGTTACTAAATGTGACTTTACGTGTTTTTACCTCTCATGTCTTCTCGTTAAATATCCGATCCTTCGCAAGAAATTGGTTTAAAAAATGAAGTCCTAAACCACAATGGAAATGAATGACGAAACCATTTCACGCGATCTTTTTTTTATCTCTGTTTCTATCGCTATGGCCGAAAAGAACTTCAAAGATTTCGTTACTGATCCAAAATATAAATTTCACCACTCGCCTACATCACACTATGACGTAGTTCATGAATGATTGTGTCATTACTCCTGCACGCAAACAACCTGTCAGCCAATTTTGCAAGCCGTATTGCGCTCGCTCAGGCGTTTATATACGTATACAATACCTCGTGACTTCTAGCTATATAACGCCATAAAATTCTTGTTACGATTCAACAGACATGTATCCGCCACGTGTCTAACTATCATTAATATACCGATGCGAAATAAGTGATCTACGTCAATATCGAAACTCAAAATTTGTAATTCGGTAAACAACATGAAACATGTTTGCATACTTGAATTTAATTGAATAAAATTGAACTTTCGTCGTTTCCTTTATCCACATATAATTGAAATTACGCGATTGCGACAGAGAACATTTCCCGATATCCCATCCGCAGACGTAGCTGCGTATTATATTCCCCGCACATATAATATATATATGTGTGCAAGATTATACTTGTGACGCGTTTACTTTTCTTAAGAGAAAGACGCAAGGTTTTCTACGCGCAAGGTCACCCCAGTTTTTCCAATTCAAAATTCGAATCTACGCGTCGTTATAATAGCGAATTAGTGCGAAGTGGGAAGATCAAAGCCTGGTTTGCGATTGTAGTGGAATTATATCCCGATGATCGCTACCGTCATCGAGTGGCGCGTAGGTAACCCTTGTCTACAAGGAACAACGAAGAGGCGTATGTAGAGAGTGGAAAATACTAGGGATCTATTATTAGGGAGAGAAATGTAGGTAGGGAATCGGAGCGACGCTCTGTGCCCCAAGAATACCGTGGGTTGGCAGGTGGAAGTGTCGAGTGTGTAACCGCACCGTCCTTTACTTCGCAGCTTGGCTCTCCACCTTGTTATTTCTCTGGAAAGATGGTATTTGTCGGGTGGTACCGGTGGAGTGTGGTTGCCTTTCAAGCTCGCCCCGCGTCTTCGCGGCAACAGGTCTGCCGCCTGCGAACTGCACCGACTGGCTTCATCCGTTGCCAGGAGGGTCAGCGCACGCTCAGTCCCAAGACTATTCCTTAATTTTCACTGTACACCACCTGCACTCGGGGGTAGATACCATAAGAAACCGGACTTCATCGCGCGCCATCACTGACACTATCATCGAGTGACAATCATTCTCAGGTCATCGTCATCGTCATCATCTTCGTCTCATAATTCGTTAGAACTCGAATATTCACCGAACAAGGTATGTCACTCGATTGATTAATGACGGTGTCATTCTTTGTCAGTATAAAGATTGTTATCAAACATTGTACAGATTCTCTTACTTGTTTAAGATCGTGACTGAGGGGGTTTTTACCATTTCGGAAACTGCGTCCAGTTATTCTATACATATTCCTCTTTGTTTTATAATATAGATCATTGATCATACACCGGCTATACTTGACAGATCCATCTTCCCCAAATCCCGATTTACTCTTGTAACGGGATACTTTATCGATCGATTAGAGCACGCAGTTTCAAATTTTGTAACTACCTCGCAATTTGTTGTATTTCGGTGTTTTTGAATGACAAATAATAGACTATGGATTGAATGTGGATTAAAGATACCGTAGTATTCGATTTTAATGGAATTATAGTTCGTTCAAGTTTTACTCACAGACCTTGATAAATTAACTGCAAATCATTGCATGAAAAAAATATTGTGAATTCCGGCAGGCTTGTGTAGTGGGTGAAATGATGAAATGAGTGGAAACAAATATTTTTCACCTACCGCGACGCGATCTTTCCCCTATAAGTTATTTATTTGCTGCACGAATTCCTGAAAACAATATTTTGGAACCGTACGACCACAAAGGCCTGGCAAAATTCCACGTTTGATTTGATTCCAGAATTTCATGCAACCTACGTAAACGTCATGTCTGAATCGTTATTTGAATTTTCGCTCGTTATGAGCGTACAAATAATTTGTGGCAACAAATTTTGCGAAATTTTTTGAAATGCGAAATAATATAGCTATACATTACGCGAGAAACTAGGTTCGATTTATATAAGCTGGCGCTTTATTCGCAATGTGACGTAAAGGCCGAAGAAATTCGTGTACGCGTGCCATTTGCCGTAATTCCTTTGATTCGATAAACAAGCTACGAGATAGTGTTACAACGCGGAAAAATTTGAACAACAAGCTCTTCTTAGTTGCAAAAATCCGATTATTTTCAGAAAAAAAGAATATTCTATGCGGAGTACATTGTTGGTGACGTAATAACGATTAAATACTGCTTTAAAATGCAAATAATTTCGCGAATTGCATATTGCATTTTACGATAGTGACGGGTGCATGTTATCTTGTCAGTTTTACCTTCCGCGCACGTGGACGGTAAATTATAGTTACAAACAATCTTGGCATTCGATGGTGCCGCCAAACATGCAGTGCTTACAAAGCTTCTTTATCCTCTGGCACGGCATGCTCGCAATTAATTTTACTCACTCTCAGCAATATTCACGCTTTTACTAAAATTGAAGTTCTGAATCTTAAAGTAGGAGTTATGAATGTCCAGCTGATGTCTATCGACTTAAGAATCAGATTTAAACGACGTGTTCGTAACATTGGAAAAGAAAAGGTAATTTTCGCTCCACAGGGATCACAAAGATATCAAGTAAAAGACTCGTGTCGCTTAAAAGTGAACCGAACATATGATCTTTCCGAAAATTTTTACAACTTGGCTTTCCTAGCCGTTTTCACTAAACAGTTAGTTGAATAAGTTGTATTTTTACTATTTTTATTTTACCACATTCGCCAGTAACTTACCTTATGCAAGGGAAAAATTCTCAGCACCACGTAATAAGTCGCGGTGAAAGCGGATAACTTTTTTTCCAAGTGTGATATACATGAAATTGACAGGAAAAGATTCGACGAAAAAAAAACAATGCTAAAATTCTCGACTCGCCAGAATTGATCTTGGCCCAGATTTTACGTCCTAGAAAAAATTCTAAAAGAACCGAGCAATTAGAAAACTTGGACGACTTTCAATGATTTTGCGACGACAGGTTGCAAGTAGTTCAAACAATTAGACTAAACTTATATGCATTCAAGGTCTACACATCCAGGTACTGGCAAAATGTAAAAGAGGAGGTCACTCTGTATAGTCAAATTTAAAAATAGCTCCGGACGTAAATTTTGACAAAAATTTAATTTATCTCAGCCGTGTTTCGTAATCGGTTCGAAAATTGTACAAATTCATTGTTGAACTGGTAGTTGAACATCAATCTGTATACTTACCCTGTTTTCATATCTTGAAAGCAGCGATAAACGTATTTTCTTTTTTTTGGAAATTGGCTAAATTCACTTGTAATACTTTACAAAACTATCTTACGAGCTTCGTAATAAGTAATACTGCGATAAATTTTCGAGGTGTGATAAAACATGACTTTTTAGCACCGCTGATTCTCCGATCTTATCTCTTTCGTTACAAGTTTCGATACTCATAAAAAATATCCGCATCGTTATAATATTTTTCTCATGTTTTCGCTCTTCCTTGGAAAAAGTAAACCCAACCCCGAAATTTCCTCCCTTCGTTCAGATTAGCAGTTTTTCTTCTGAAAGTTCACAATCGTTTTAAATTAAAATTAAAGCACCGATCAAGTTGGTCCAAAAGAACCATTGAATTGAAAAATCGTCGTTGTTTATTTCTATGCGAGTAAAAGTATTTTCTGGCGATAGATAAACTAAAACGAGTTTTCAAATGTCAAAACTTTTATTTATTAGTTTGAACAATCATGCTGGCCATATTTCAATAACAGCATATTACACCTATCATATTATGTACGCCCTGATTTCATTGTCTGTAAAAGAAAACCTTGCGTAGAAATGCGATGAAATAAACTGAGCTAATTTTTGTTCGATAAAATTGCAGGCAGACAATATGGATGATTCCGAGGAAGTCGGTACAATCGTTGAACTGTACATCTACGATCTGACGAAAGGAATGGCTGCTGTGATGGCACAAATGCTGATAGGTAAGAAACTCTCGTAATTTCAATCGCTAAAAATCGACACAGACAATGGAGATTGTGCTTCGATTAACGGCCACTTACCGTCGCAATTTATCATCGCTCTACTTAGGCAATACTTGTTCTCAAAATACTTGCCAAATTTGTTGATAATTTTAGATATTTCGAGTATACCAAGCACCAAGCATTGATGTTATATAAATAAAATTTACCGTTGGATTAAAATAGGCGGTAGCGGCATTCCGCATACTCGTCCTCCCATCATAGGGTTACGTGTTGTATACATACATACCATGAATTATATTTTGACGCGACATGAGTCGTTAGTCATAAATAATTTTATGGATGTACGACATTCCTATCGCGTCGTTAAATCAAACTCTATTCACACGTACGTATATATAGTGGAATAAGTTTCTTTCTTTCTCTGGAGTGTCACGCATGATTGTAACTCATCTTACACTCGGCCACCTTCTTGCTGAGAAATATTTTCGCCAATATTTTCATACGTGAAATTTCTGATCGAAAGTTACCTCGCGTTCAAGTTGTATCGCAAAAAATTTTCTGATGTTTCTAAATGGTACCAAGAAAGTTTCGAAATTAGTTTATCGGTTATCAGTTGTCGGTGATTGGTGACAATCACGTAGAAATGATCCATTTAAAAACGAAATTGATCTTTGAATCAGTTTCAACTACAGTGACCGTAACAAATTTTTGAAAAAGAAGCCTGTACTGAACAGTGGCGTCGGTGATAATTTTGATTGAAACAAAAATGTCCACCATTAGTTTAATCATTCATAATTTTTTTTGCTACTATTTAACTAATAATTTAAAATCAGTTTCAAACAGGCTGAATCTTCGAAATCTCTATTAATGATCCTTGCAGATCGTTACGCTGAAAATCTTAAAGTTTATTGTTACACACCGGTTGGAATATATTTTTAAGAGATGATTATTTTCCAACGTACGTTAGAGTTCATTCCACGATGAGTGATCTGTTAGCCAACAATCGGTATTCGAGGAACGTTTCATCTCTGTCCGTAAGCACATAGATCAGCTGCAGCTAAATATATATGTATAGTTATACTGCGTAAAGGGGTTAGAGCTTGCAGGTCGTAAGATTTCTGGCAACGGTTTGACCTCATCGTAAGTAATTTTCTTCTAAAACTAGCTGGAAGCTGCGGGAGGCATCTTCCTGGTTATATTTATCCCCTGTGACTGGGGAACAGGTTGGGTCACAGACCTCGCGTCCCACTGTCCGATGCAGAGAAGAAGCTGCATTTATCCGTAACTGTAGCAGCGGCACCCGCGGGATGAAATGGTCGGACGTGGCGAACACCACCATACATAAATACGTATACATGCAGTCTCTATACATATTCGGATCGTATATTTATACATGTATTATACGCTGCAGACCTCTCGTCGAGCCTATCTAGTTACGCAATGATTACCCCCCATTTATTATACAACCGCAGCTGGAGGAAATCAGGGATTCGGTATACACGCAACTTCATAAGTTTGATTGCCGGTGTCGCGTCTTGCCGATTTGAAAATTGTTGGAAGTTATATGCGTTTGTAAATTTCGAAACGTGGAAAAAATATAAGTTATCCATTCTTAAAGGTAGACTTTCATCCTGAAATACTCGACGCAACAAGGATCGATGACTTTACGAAGAAATCCGACGACGATCCTAAGATAAATTTACATTCGTTTCTTGAATACTGGACGGGACAACTATGCGCAGTAAACAAATTCGACGCATGTGTTCGACTTATACGCGTTTTCCTAATTCCGTGATATTTTTTGCAGGACTTTCATGCCAAATCTATAAATTATACTCGCGAAAACAGACTAACGTACGATACGCCCGTTTTTACCGCGTCATCGGAACATATATGTTCATACACGATTTACGCTGCGCAGAAATATTTTAGATCGACGGATATTATTCTATGTAGTTTGTATCGCTCAACGTATGACGAATGTATCACTTTTAACGTCGGCGTTCATCATTTTTAACGAAAGTTTAGACTTCTCTGAACGGTTTTTCGTCACTAACAAATACTCGTATCAAATTTCAATTATCACTTTTTTTCTTTTCAGGAAGGAACCTTGAGGGTATCTGGCATACAGCTATAGTGGCCTACGGACGCGAGTACTTTTTCGGGCCAACTGGCATTCAAAGCGTTCGTCCGGTAAGAGATTGAAAAAAATTACTTCATTTCGAAATTTGAGACGTTAAATGTGTAATACATAGGTATATCTACTTGTACCGTTGTACCATTGTCCGAAAATGGGAAGTATCGACGTTGTTCAATTTTGCAGTTATTAGAAACACTCGAAACTTGATATTACTTCTGATCTAAAACGTGGTCGACAAGACGCTTGGACAAAAGTCGCAAAAAGGACCGTAGAGTCAAACATGGCGTCCATGAGTTTCTCCGTTCGCACCTCACAATACAGTTGAATCGTTGTTAGAATAAAACTATAAAATGTCCACGATTTCAATCGTGCAGGTGTCAAAAAAGTCGGAAAGCTCTAAACCGTCGTTAAACTAAAGCGTGGTAAACAGAAATACGGTATTAAAATCACGAGGTGGTAGTTCAATTCCAACATGGCGCCCATAAAAGCCTACCGTCATATTTTTTCTAAGTATAAATTGCAATACACGTATAGAATAAGCAAAAGCATAAGGAAAGAATAGGAATATCGTGACACGAGTAGAAAATAGATTTTGAGAGAAGTGGAATATGCGAATCAAGTTGAAAGCTGGAAAAATCGCTAGCGTTAGCATAATAGTAGAGGTACGTCATGGTTTCGCCGTCGGTGAGTCCGGGGCTTGGCTATACGATACACTAGGCATACCGGGACTAAATTTGGTCCGAGGACAACTAAAAATATCTCCAGGTTCGTAGGGGCACTCTCTCGGCTCTCTCGACGACTCTCTTAGCTCTTTCCCGAGACCATCATACTCGTATGTACTTTCCTGCCCGGTCTCTCTTCGCGGGCGAAAGCTGTCGCCGGTAAGTCTGCCTCCTCGTGCATATCCTCTTCGTCTCCTCGTCTCATCTTCGTCTCTGCCCTGACCTGCCCCTGCCACCGCTTCGTCGAGCTCTATTAATTACTGGGGTATATATTCGTTACGTCATAGCGAACAGCGCGAAACGCGTAGTGAAGTGAATTATACCGTACCTACTACGTGTCTACGTGTGTGAGTACAAGTGCGCGCGAAGTGCGGACCCAGATTCTCATTTTTTTCACTGAAAAGTGCATGTATACATCATAGCACACCTTTTGCCACAAGTTAAAAATTGTTCTTTTCATTTATGATTCAAACATATTCCTTCTGTTACACATACGTGCTCCTTTTTCCTCACAAATTACGGTATATTGCATTACAGATAGAACTAGCATTCAAACAATTGTATCGCGTGTGACAAACTGAAAAATACATTATTGGAAACATCTCCTAAAAAAAAAAAAAAAAATTGTTATCCGGTCATTTTTTATTCATTTTGTTTTATTTTTTTATTTGTATTTTCCAATTTAAATCTCATTTTTTTCTACTCGATTTTAACTCCGGTTCGCATTTCTACCCCGTTTATGGGGTTTGTTAATTTTCAATTATTGGATTGAAACCCAGATAGTGTGAAATTTGTATAAAAGCTGACTTGAAGAATGGGTCACGTCAAACTATAGATTTGAAATTTCATACTTTTTCCATTCGAAATTTTGTTGCGGCATGCTGAAAAAAAGGATATGCAAATGAATTTGTGTTCCGTTTTTATCCTCCAGTCAGTTGTTTTAGTTTCATTTTCCGCTTCTCAACCGACGCCGATCAATCGACCTATCGACCTTCGATTGATTCGACGCGCGACAAAGCCGCGAAAATCTTTCGAACGTATCTAACGTAATTTTGTGATAATAAATTTGAAATAATAACATGTTTTTTGTAAGTGATATTAAATGCGTTCGAGAGCTTTCTTCGTTGAGATATATATTTTTTTTTTATATATATATAAACGCTGTTGATCACAAGTTATTTTTAACCGTTACTCATGTGACAAATTTTTCTGAAGCAGAGAAATTGAAGAAACGACCGTTTGAAATTTCAAAAATCGCGATGTTTTTTTCAAATGTTGTTCTTTCGAAAAAATTTTGTATGCGTGATTTTTAATTAAATGGAAACGAGTTTATTAGCTCAATACAATTTTGATGTCAAACTTTCAAATATTTGTAATCTTACATTGGTAATGTCGATCAAAAACATCACCTCTCAAGATATAATAGAAAATAAGAAACGAGGATAACGGAATTGATTTCTTGTAACAAATCGTATTACATCTTGTTGGCAACCGGCACTTGCGTCATGTAATGTGCTAATTAATGCATCAAGCTGATGGACCTTAAAATGCCACATAATTACTAAGGAATTTTACACATCCGTATATTTTGAACTAGGCTTATAGGCAATTACCACAGCCGATGCGCAGCAGATTGGTACACTGCCCACTCTTCTAATTATAGTCATCTTATTCATTGGATGATGTACCTCCCTCGCCTCTATCTAGCGTACCTTATAACTTGGGTGCTCGAATCTGTACAGTGCTGTATAAATAATAATACGAATAGATATGATAATAAAATATAAATTCAATTATATTTTTGGTATATTCTATTCGGACGTGTTTTTCGTTTTTTTTTTCTACAGGGTGGAACTGAACTCGGTGAGCCATTGAAGGTGGAGAAAGTTGGTGACACCTATCTTCCGTATTCAGTGTTCCTTGAATACATCAACGGTCTTGGTACCTCGAAATTTGCGTGAGTAATAAGCGTCTTGTTCAAATAAATTTTTCTTCGTGCTTTAAAAGAAGTATTGTACACTATTGTGCTTTGTCAACCGTACTTACACACATGGCTGTGCGTTGATTCTCTTAGACCCGGGACTTACGACCTGTTCAAACACAACTGCAACTGTTTTACTGACGAAGTGAGCAACTTTTTGGTCGGAAAAGGCATCCCTAAGTACATTCTTGATCTACCGGAAGAAATACTTAGCACGTAAGTTTAAGGTTCTAACACCGATGTGAATATCTAATAATATTAAATTCAAATCTAATAATAATAAAATAAAATTCAATGTGGCTTGTATTCTAGTAAAATATGAATAATTATAGCTAAAACATATTTTTTAGACCAATAGGACAAGCTCTGCGACCGTTGATCGACACGTTAAGTAACGGAGCTAGTTCAGGCTTTTCAAGCGGTCAAAGATTCGTCGAACCTAGAATTCATCGAGAGGAATCACCTGATTTTCAACGCCTGAATTCAGCTATCGAGGAAGCTAGGTCTGATCGTTTTTCTCAAAGAAAATAGCTTTTCAATAATTTATGCTTGTTATGTAGTGTGATGATAAATAATTCTCTATTTTAAGGGTGATTTGTAGCCAACTAACAACGTAATTTGCTTTTGTGTCACAACTTTCATTGAACTCTACTATTGAACAGAAAAACAAGGTTGAAGAAATACATCCAGAAATTTACAAATATCAAATCTCTCTTATACTTCTCAATTTTCAGCGTGCTTCTCTGCTTTATACTTTCTCAGCCTTCGGTATAGTAGGACTTGTTTTGTGTGAAATTCTTGGTGAGATCTCTTAGCAGTTGGCTGTGCTTGCCTGCAAATCATTGTAGCCTTCACAACTGACGCAAGTCGTCAGAGATAGGGCTGCGAAACAAGGGTTGTTGACTGTATTAAAGTTAACACTAGTGAAGTTCTATGGAACTGCACACCTGTTTTTTTTCTGCAGTTTAACACAGATAATATATACTCTGAAATAAATATTATATACATGAATGTGCCACATGGCTTGCTTTTATTCCTGGCATACCTATTTCCCAATATACTATGAGCGTGATAATATTATGCTTGTAATATTGGCTTAAGAAATTTAATTGTCATTGTTTATCTTTCAATGCCACGGGGAAAAACATCTACAAGCGTAATTTGATGACGACATTACTGTTGAACATTATTTGTACTACTTAAATCTCGATCAAGTATCGTTAACGCATGT